>NC_133453.1:75861207-76061207 GCF_048565385.1 Saimiri boliviensis
AAATTACTTTAAAAAAGAAATTATATCAAATAAGCCAGCAAAGGACACACATGGAATCGTAACAAAACAAGCAAACAAACAAACCAAAAAAACTCTCGATCCAGAACAAGGGAGAAAATGGGGAAAAAATAATTTCAAGATTTGAAAGCCATCTAGGGCCATATGAGGCTGACTCTTTCCAGGATAATTCAGAAGTTCTTTTTCCCTTACTTTGTAATATCATAATTCTTTTTTCAACTATAAATTTGTGGTTTATAGAAAAGTCAATAGTCAATAATCAGATTTTAGGACAACGATAAAAAATGGAAAGAACCTTCAATTACTGCATAGTAAAACATTTGTTCTCAAACTGAAATATATCCTGTGAAAAACTGTTCAAATATCCATGTGTCTGTAACAAGCTGAATGCAAGGCACACTCGCAAGGTGCACATCTGATAGAGGACGTAGACATATTCTGCCAGGAAACAGAGTTTCAGCTCAAGACGCCTTTATTGAGCAACTGCTTTATGCTTGCCACTGAATTCCTCCCTGTGGGCAGAGAGGAGCTCATTTCAGCCTGAGCTGGCCTATGCATTCATTACCAGCTGCAGATAATAATTGAAGATCTGACGCTTGATTGGGAAGACAGTATTTTAGTTAATGAGGTAACTTTTCCATAAACCTAAGATGATAAGATACAGGTTAGGGTCAGAAATAAATCAGGCAGGAGTCAGGATACAAACCAACAAATAGAATCACAATGTCCAGGGGAAAGAAGCTAAGGAAACAGTATTGGCTAGTCAGCCAATTTCTTTACCTCATTTCTTTTAACAGCTTCACTGATCTCTGAATTTGCCCTTCTCTGGGAATACAGTGAGTCAGTGTGACTGGCTGAGAACAGTGCACTTATCTTGTAGTGCGTGCCAACAGGCCCACCTGTCTGGTATCCTAACAGCTGAATTTCTCCTGATGTGCACCGTAGTCCCTCCATATGAGCTACATCAAATGCTATATCCATCAGGGGCTCTTCTGAGCACTCTGCAGGTTATTGATGAAACAAAAATCAGAGCAATGCAATTTAGTTAATATGGAAGTTACTCTCATGCTCCCTGGAACTATCAGTACTATGTAATAGGCCACCGTACAAACCCACTCTTCTTTGTATAGCATCTTAAATCAGTGGAGTGGTGAGGACAAAGAACTGCAATGACAACAAACTTCAAATGATCTGATTTTCTCCTCTCGGTGACTTTCCCATGTATGATAGATGATCCCTGTTTGGGAGTGATGGAAGTTCAAGTCTAAGTAGGCTACACTGAGGTAGGAGGAAGGGATATTGGAAAGTGGAGACAGGTCAACTATTTGCTAAAAATGGGAATGGTAATTGGAATGATCGTTGTCTATACAGCAGTTACTATTTCTTCCTTCTTTCCGTCAGAATCTTGGCTTTGATTAGGTTCTTACAATCTTTTTCGGCCATGTTCAGGGAAAGCTGGATCCATCCCCATCCAAAGGGTAGGAATGATATAATCTAGGCCAATCATAATGGTCCCATTCTCCTGCCAGGTTCAAGGTTAGACAGGAGCATCTGACATACCTTTGGCCACAAACTTCAAGGGAATTCCCTTTGGGAAGTAGAGGAGAGGGGTAGACCCTTCATTCTTAAAAAAGACACAAAAAAGCAATGCCCCTCTTATTCCACAAGCGTTGAGAATGAAGTCCACACCTAGAGATGGCAGAGCCAAGAGAATTATGAAGAATTGGAGCCAGCATCTTCATTTATCCTGCCTGAAGACTGCCCTGCCTGTAGACTTCTTTTTGTATGCCATAAGCCAGTAGTTTCTGCACCAGTTGAATAAAGTTTGTCTGATACCTGCAGTCAAAATCATTCTAACTGATAAAATTTTTCAGGCCATTTATTTCACAAACAAAATAAACCAAGGAGGTAAAGCAACTTAACCAATGCCATAAAGCTAATTAAGAGTGTTGGGGCCAAAGGAACTTTCCCTGCACCCTCTGAAGGTTAACTCACCATAAGGCAGATTAGTAAGAGAAAAGGTTTTACAAATGTATTACTGCCATGTGCATGGAGAGAAAAGGAGTCATTACTCAGTTTCCAGTGGGGTACAGAGACCCACATACCCTACTTCTTAGAGGAAGGGAAGATGAGGATATGTGGATGATTTTAGGGGAATCATAAATGATTTTTGAGGGAAGTCAGTAGTCTGGGGCAAAGTCTTTTGGGCCTATAGAGTAGACAATGGCTTGTGACAAAAATCTGTCCAGGTGTGTTGACACATTTCTGTCTTCCTTCCTAGGATATGGGTTTGATCAATGAAAACCCAGGGAAGAAACCAGAGATAATTGTTTTCTTCTTTGGGAAGTCTGGACTTTACACAGATAAGGGAAATTCTGAGAATGATTTTACCTGTGCTAAGGGAGAGATGGTGATGGGACAGAGGGGAGGCCAGAGAGAGCTTGAGGCCTCTTCTTCAGTTCAACATATATAAAGCATCAAATTTTCGGGTATAGGTTTCTGAGCCCCAACAACAGCAAAGTCAGGGCTAGACTAGCAATCCATTGTGTACTGAGAAGTTGCACGTTATACTCCCAGAATTACAATATCAAATTTAGTTGCACTCACATATCTGTTATTAATATGTGATTAATCTATAACTAATAATCACTTTTAACCAAAGAAATTAACATCACCACTACTTCCTGGGTCATTTGTTTTACCTGTCTTTCTAAGACTTTATGCAGATAGTCTTTATAATATGCACCTCCAAGGATGATATTCAAAATATTCAGCAATTGAGATGGCAGGAAACCCAGTCAAGTCAGAATAAACACTGGCTGAACTGCAAGAACAGGCATCTAGAGGCCCTTGTTTGCCACACCTTACTCATTCAGTTGCTAGAATATGGGGGTGTCCTGGGTTCCCAAGGAAGAGGATAGGGGCCAGGAAAGTTCATTGTGGAGAAAACGTGCTCAGTATCTTAAAAAAGTAGTTTGGCTGGCCATGACACGTTGAATGGCTCTCAGTGCTGTGTTTCATACAATGTAGTACTTAATAGTCTTGGGTGAATTTGTCTCATCCCCTCCTCCACATAGACTACAAATTCTTTGGGAACAGGATAAGATCTCACATTGTTAGATTTGCTCTTTATTACCAATAATACTTAGGGCCCAGGAGTTCAATAATTAATGAATAATCTAATATTAATGAATAATAACCAAAATATGAATTAAAAAATCCCATTCTTTAGTCTCATTATGTTTCTTAAGGGATACTAAGTCCCAGGCAGAGAACTGGGTTTTAGGGATAAGGAGGAAAGTGATACAACCTCATGAAAACTGTAAGGTTTACTTTTATAAAACTCAGATCTTGTCTAAAAGAATTTTGAAAAAACAGCTGGTATGTATGAGAGCAAAGGCCCAGAAATATAGAGAAGGGCCTTTGGAAAGTACAAATTTTAAAGAAAGTTGAGGGCTCCTAAGTAGTCATGCTTTGTCTCTCTTCAAGGTAACTAAATTTCCCATCAGGAAACTAATGATTTCCTCGGCTTCTTTCTGTAGTGTTTGACACTAGCGACCACCATCTTGATAGTATTCTTCCTACGTCTCTAACCACTTCACCAACGCTTTTGTGGGCTCCTCTTCCCTTTCTAGCCCGAACAAAGGACGTGTTTCCCAGAATTTCAGTGTAAGTCCCTTACCTTGTGGATACATTTTCTGCTTTGAAGAACAAACCACCACTCCAACAGCAATTATCAGTGCTGGCAGTTGGCTTCCAAATCTCAAATTTTCATTGTTCTCATCCCCTCTAACTAGTTTATATAACCCTTCAGCAATTCCAAACTAACTCTCTGCCTGACTAACCCACTTCTGGTCTTGGCATCACCACCCTCCAAGTCAGCCTGTTTTGTAGCCTTAAATCACCTTTGCTTCTCTTCTCACTCCCACATCAGCCTAGCAAAGTAGAACACACCTGAGTTCGATCCTCGGCCTCACTTACTGACCAGGTGAAGCTGGTTATGTTCATTAGCCTTGCAGTTCCAATTCCGTCAATTATTCAGTGCTGACAACATTTCCCAGCTATGGGATTTAAATTAAAGCACGTGTATTAAATACCTGATATGTAGCAGGTGTTTCCCTTAAACTTCTCCATAAAATTAATTCTTCTACGTAAATGACACTGCCTGCATCTTTCGAATCTACATTAAATATTTGTTTTAAATGTTTCTCAGTGGAGATACTTTACCTCAGTGAGCCTTAAAGAATTTTGTTTGTACTCATCTCACAGCATTAACCCCATTTTGAAATTGTTGGTACTTAACATCACAAGCTGAATTTTCTGGATTTTTCAAATTTGTTCTGCCCAATATGGTAACTATTCAAATTTAAATTTGTGACTATTCAAATGTTAATGCAAATCAACCAAAATTAAACTTTATTTGAAACTTAATTATTCAGTTACACTGGCCACATTTCAGGTGCTCAATAACTACATGTGGCAAGTGGCTACCGTAACGCAGTATACTAATGAACGTTACAGAGAATTAGAGAACATTTCCATCATCTAGATGTTTAACTCCTCTGTAATGGCAGAAACTGTATCTATCTATACAAAAATAAATAAATAAATATTATTTATTTTTGTATTCTCTGTCATCCATTGTACTGAATGGGCACTTTAAAAAGTACATATTGTACAAATGAGTAAATGAATGGATATCCAAAAGGTGCTTTTTAAAATCTCTGATATTATGCCCTATTGATCCTGAATCAATAACTACATTGTGTTTACCTTCTTCTGAAGAGGATCATGGCACAGCCTCCTCAGTTACCTGCCTAACATATTTCTCCAGTGTAGACTGAGCTTCACAAGGCTGGTTCTAAAACTTTTTGAAGGAGAATCGAAAGAAAGAAAGTAAATACAACACAAGATATTCAAGAGTAAGTGGGGGACATTTAGAGGGCAGCAGTTTAGACCTCGCTTAAGTATGTGAGGGTAATAAATTTTTAAAAAAGAAAAATGGGCATTTGAAGAAATATTACAAGGACTTATATGCCACTTTCCTCATGAGAAAGAAATAGAGGTAAAGACTTGAGATACTGGGATTGTTCATGATCACATGGACTTTGCTTTTTTCAACTATTAATATAATACAGTTAATGGAATAAAACCATATTGATCATAATTTTGTAAGTATTATAATTATATATCACCACATTGTAATATGTTTTCTCGATTTGCAAAGGTTTTATATTACATGACTTTTATTTCATGTAATATTTTATTTGCTCACAGTGGCCATTTCATAGTAAAAAACAAGTCTAGAATTATATTGGGTAAAAATGTATGATGTACCCCCAAAATATATATAACTACTCCTAAAATATATACAACTACTATGAACCCACAAAAATCTAAAATTAAAATTTAAAAATTTAAAAATTTAAATGGAAATGCATGACTTCTCCATTTTCATGTCATGTTTATCCTTAGACAATCCTAAGAACCAATGTAAAGTCATGTAAACATCCACAACATGATATTGGTTAACACGGGCCTTCAGAACTTCCAGAAAAGGAATAGACTCCTCTCACAGCAGGCTGACACAAGTGTGTTCTCTAAGAGGGGCATGAAGAATAGAGCCCCTTGACTCCTGACGTTAATGGGCATCCCACAGCCAGATCTTTTTGCCCTGCCTTGAGAATTTACCCAACTGTAAAATTAAATTCTACATAGTTTCATGTGGGAAGAAGACACATGTCACTCCTGGAAACCATCACATGTTCCCTATAAATTATGTGGCTAAGCAGCTCTTGCCATGAGTAGTCAGTTGCGGCCTTAAAATTCTTTTACCTTTACCTCACTGTCTAAGAATGGCAAGGAAAGGCATTTTTACTGTTGCACAATCAATAATATGAAGTCCAAGAAAACACTGAATTACTATTGCCTCAAGATTTTTTTTTTTTTTTTTTGTAGTAAGAGACTTGCTATATTATTTGTCCTGATATAAAGTCAATCATTAGCAAGTACTTTGATAGCCTCTAACTGAACAGATTACTGGGCCAGATATGTTAAATGCTCTTTATGAAAACATAAGTGTTGTACATAGTTAATTCCTCTTTATCTGGCTTTTTCGCTTAAGTTTAGGATGATACTGATCAATCGTATGGTATTCACAGAATCAATTTTCAATTAATGCAGCATAGCTTCAATTAAGATACATGGTAACAGTAAAACAGTGTGTTCAGACAGCTGTGAATTCCTTCTCTATTATAATAAAGTCTACTGAAACCTCAGGTTTATTTTTACTTTCTTAAAATTTTCGTTCTGCAATCATTGTGATAGGACAGCTGTGTTCTTTCTACCAAACTACTACTGCCAAACTACAACTACTAATAGTTGTATGACTCAGTTAACTTTTCTAATGTATATTTCTCTGCAACTACAAAATAAATATAGTATTAAATTACTTCACAAGTTTCCTGGAAGAATATTACAAGAGAATATATAGGAAAGTACTTAACACAAGATCTGGTAGATGGTAAGTGTAGTAGACATTGATTAAGTTGAACTTTTTTTTTTTTTTAATTGTACTTTAAGTTCTGAGGTACATGTAGAGAATGTGCAAGTTTGTTACATAGGTATGTACATGCCATAGTTGTTTGCTGCATGCATCACCCCATCATCTACATTAGGTATTTCTCCTAAGGCTATCCCTCCCCTTTCCCCCGACCCTTGGTATCCCTCCCCCAGCCCCCCACTCTTTTTCTTTTTTCTTTTTGAGACAGAGTCTCACTCTGTTTCCAGGCTGGAGTGCAATGGCGTGATCTTGGCTCACTGCAACCTCTGACTCCCTGGTTCAAGCAATTCTCCTGTCTCAGCCTCCTGAGTAGCTGGGATTACAGGCACACACCACCACACTCAGCTAATTTTTGTATTTTTAGTAGAGACGGGGTTTCATCATGTTTCTCAATCTCCTGACCTTGTGATCCTCCTGCCTTGGCCTCCCAAAGTGCTGGGATCACACTGTAAGCCACCACTCCAGGCCTGACTACATTTTAATTCAGTATATATTCAGTATGTATAGAGAAAATCACCCAGTCAAATTCATCTTATTCCTTCTCCAATTCCTCTACCTTTCACCTTCTCAATTCATGTTTATAAGTATTCTACTATTCTCTCCATGCTTTTCTTTGTTCCTTTGGTTGTATATTAATTATAATTTTTACATACATAAGATGACATTTCTTATGGAAAACATTAAACATAAAAGCTAAGATTTGACATCTTATCAGCCTTTGGAAAAATTGTGAAAGTCATTTAACTATCTCCGTGCCACAATGAATAAACTTAAAGTGAGCAATGGTGAGATACCAGAAAAGTGACCTCTCGGGAAAAAGAAAGAAATATATCACACTCCAAAGCAAGACCCTCAGCAGTAGTTTTGGTATGATCTGTAATGCAGTCAAGGGTTTTTTTTTTTTTTTTTTTTTTTTTTTTTTCTTGGCTTCATTGGTTGGCAGAAGCACTGGTTTCTGATGTTATTTGTTCAACCTAAATATAAATGGCAAAATCTGATTCTGTTTCCTATAGTACCTAAAATTCTGGAATAGGGATGGGAAGTCAGAGTACGATTATCTGCAAAGGATTCTTGTTAAGAAAATATCACAAGATACCTTCAAAGCCTAATAGAGTACTAGACTTTAGCACATAAAAGTTGCTCAGTAAATATGTGTTGAATAATAAATGAAGCAAAAGCCAAATGTTACATTTTATCTCTCTTATCTCATAGCACTCAGTGAAATATAAGTGCAGGAGAGGTGCTCAAGAAATATATGCTGAATTGAATGTAAATTTTGCTGAGCAAACCATATTCCTTGAGTTATTCTCTTTGAACCCTTAGGCTACTCCCTTGGTCAATTCCACTGAACTGGTATTAAGAGCTTGAATTCAAAATTTAACTGGAGGACCTGGGAAAGCCATATTAATTCATAAATATGTTTGCTCACTTGAAACTGAACCTTAATTCTAAGACACTTTTTTTTAAACTAATTTTATTTTCTTGACAAACACTTAAGAGGACCCTCCAGCTTACCTACTCCCCACCTGTGATATTTTGAAATATATAGTTCGCCTATCTCCCTATTTTCTGGCATATAACTCCTAAAATCCTCAGAATTTCCAAGGCAATGTCTTTTGTATGATCATGATTGACTGACAACTGGCAGCCCTTAGGTGGCATCGGGATGGGGACCTGTCACCCAAATGGCCAAGGCAGGATTTGAGGGTCAGGACTCAGCCCCCTGACCCAACTTCTAGGGAGAGTAGAGAGACTACAGTTTAAATTGATCACCAGTAGCCAATTATTTCATCAAACATACCTAGTAACAAAGCCTCCATAAAAATTCAAAAGGGTTTGGAGAGTTTCTGGATAGCTGAACATAAGGAGGCTTACTGGAAGGTGAATAATAATTTATCCACATGTTGGGAGAGTGGCACATCCTAGCTCCTTGGGCACAGAAGCTCCGGTGCTATGGGTCTTTCCAAGTGTTGCCCTATGTATCTCTTCACCTCGCTGTTGATTTATATCCTTTAAAATTCTCTTTGCAATAAACAGGTAAACCTAAGTAAGGGTTTCCTTGAGTTCTACAAGCCTATGTAACAAGTTACTTGAACCCTAAAGAGGGGATCATGAGAACCCCAAGCTGTAGCTGTTTGTTAAGAAGTTCTGGAGGCCCAGACTTGCGATGGATAGTACGGAGGGAGCAGTCTTACGGAACTGGCCCTCCACCTGTGGTTTCTGAGGCTATCTTCAGGTGAAGAGCCTCAGAGCCGAATTGAATTGGAGGATACTAGCAGGTGTCCACTGTAGAACTGATTGCTCGCTTGGTATGTGGGGAGAAACCCCTACAGATTTGGCCACAGACATCGTCTGTATTGATTATTGTTGAGTGAGAGAATAGAAAAATCACTTGGAGTCTGTGTGTAAGCTGACTTTTCCACTCACACCACCGTGAACACACACACAACTAGAGGAGCCGCAAGAGTTTTGTCAAAATTAGTTCTCGGGAATATGTTGAGTCAAACTCAACATGTTCAGCTTGAATTTAAAACTCTCAGCAGTTCAATTTCACCTTTTTAGTCCGGGCTTATCCCTGATAAGGCACCATAAATTACTAGTCATATTTCTCCCTCCTCCAGAATATGCAATAGAAATTCACACCATTTGTTGTTTCTTTTACTTACAGCTTGATATAGTCTCCTTTCTTTATTCCAGAATCTTTCATTCTGGAATTTTAAGGCTAATTAATGTAAACTGTGATGGCACCTTTCTTTACATGATAGCCATTTGTTTTCATCCTTTCAAGATCCCCCCAGCCCATTATGACTTCAGAATATTCTGTCTGGTGTGCATGCTATTCTGCCACCTAACTTCCCATTGATAGGATATTCTCTGAAGGCAGAGAACATATCACTTTCTTTGTGTATGTGTGTGTGTGTGTGTGTGTGTGAGTGTGTGTGTGTGTGTGTTTTCTTCATAAATCTTGTAACACCTATTACGGCACTTAACACTCTGAGAAGTCAATGGATTCCTGCGAGTTTAGATAGAATGAAGTAGAATTGAGTGGCAAGATTATTTAAAGACAAAAAGAAAAAGAAAGTTTGTAATAAACAGCTATGCTAAAATATGCATAATAACAAGGCTAAATTTAAGGGAAAATGTTCCAGTCGCAGAGATGGTTGTATCTCAATACCAGGTATTTGACTAACTGATTTTGTTTATTGTTATTTTTGCCTCAGCATAACATAAGCGCCACAAGGCAGACATTATTGCCATTTTTTGTTCACTGTTGTGTCCCTCATGCTAAGAATAATGCCTGGCACATAGTAGGTACGCAGCATATATTTGTTGGGCAAATGAATTTAGAAAAATAGTTTTTAAAAAAGGTAACACTTCTTCTTATATTCCCTTTGTCATCAGGATAAAGTTATTCAAAGCACATTTCACTCACATCCCTTAGCTTTTCTGCCTCAGAAGAACTCTCTGGATGCAAAAGACCTATAAGAAAAGTCTATCTCACAACAAAAGCCAAAATTGAAAAATGGAACCTAGTTAAACTAAAGAGCTTCTCCAAAGCAACAGAAACTGTAATCAGAGTGAACAGGCAACCTACAGAATGGAAGAAAATTTCTGCAATCTATCCATTTGAAAAGGGCAAATATGCAGAATCTACAAGGAACTTAAACAAATTTATTAGAAAACAATACAAACAATCCCATCAAAAAGTGGGCAAAGGATATGAATAGACACTTCTCAAAAGAAGACATTTATGCAGCCAACAAACATGAAAAAAAGCTCATCATCACTGGTCATTAGAGAATGCAAATCAAAACCCCCATGAGATACCATCTCATGCCACTTAGAATGGTGATCATTAAAAAGTCAGGAAACAATAGATGCTGGAGAGGATGTGTAGAAATAAGAATGCTTTTATGCTGTTGGTGGGAATGCAAATTAGTTTAACCATTGTGGAATACAGTGTGGAGATTCCTCAAGGATCTAGAACCAGAAATACCATTTGACCCAGCAATCCCATTACTAGGCATATACTCAAAAGATTATAAATCATTCTACTATAAAGACACATGCACATGTATGTTTATTGCAGCACTGTTCACAATAGCAAAGACTTGGAACCAACCCAAATGCCCATCAGTGATAGTCTGGATAAAGAAAATGTGGCACATATACACCATGGAATACTATACAGCCATGTCCTTTGCAGAGACATGGATGAAGCTGGAAACATCATTCTCGGTAAACTGACACAAGAACAGAAAACCAAACACTGCATGTTCTCACTCATAAGTGGGAGTTGAACAATGAGAATACATGGGCACTGGAGGGGTACATCATACACCGGGGCTGTAGGGGGACTGGGGGGTAGGGGAGGGATAGCATTAGAAGAAATACCTAATGTAGATGACAGGTTGATGGGTGCAGCAAACTACCATGTCACATGTATACCTACGCAGCAAACCTGCACGTTCTGCACATGTATCTTCAGAACTTAAAGTGTAAAACAAAATTAAAAAAAGAAAAGCCTGTCTCAGTTTGGCTGGGTGTGGTGGCTTACATTTGTAATCCCAGCACTTTGGGAGGCTGAGGTGGGCAGATCACAAGGTCAGGAGTTCAAGACCAACCTGACCAACATGGCGAAACCCCGTCTCTACTAGAAATACAAAAATCAGCTGGGTGTGATGGCATGCCTGTAATCCCAGATGCTCAGGAGGCTGAGGCAGGAGAATCCCTTGAACCTGGGATGTGGGGGTTGCAGTGAGCCAAGATTGTACCACTGCCCTCCAGCCTGGTTGGCAGAGCAAGACTCTATCTCAAAAGAAAGAAAGAAAGAAAGAAAGAAAAAGAAAGAAAGAAAGAGAAAGAAAGAAAGAAAGAGAAAGAAAGAAAGAAAGAGAAAGAAAGAAAGAAAGAAAGAAAGAAGGAAGGAAAGAGAAAGCCTAGCAAATAGAAAAGAACATGAGTCTTCACTGAACAAATTTTGGGAGGAAAAATGAGAGAAAGTAGTTATAAGGTTGGTTTTCATATTTCTCAAGGCTTTCAAGTATCTTTTTAATTTCATCTTTTGTACACAGCTTAATTCAAAATAGTCTAGCAAGGTAAACTTAGGAACACTGGATATGCCCTGCAGTGCCACATCCAGTCACTACTTAGGATTAGTGGCACTCTAACAAGAAGTTGATAGAGAAAATCATCACTCTTTTAGCAGCAAGTAAAATCAGACACAAAAGATTGAAGATAAAATACAGTAGCTTACCTCTTGGGGTAACAAAGCTTGTTAATTATCAGCCTATTATTCAGAGGTTATAAAGCAATGTTCAGACTCCTAGGGACCCATTCCCTGTATTAGTCAGGGTTCTCCAGAGAAACAAGCCCAATAGAAAGTATGTATGGATAGAAGAGGTTTATTATAAGGGATGGTTTGTGAGGTTATGGATACTGACAGGTCTTAAGATCTGCAGTCAGTAAACTCGAGACCCTGGATGGGGATGGTGTAAATCCATTCAGAGTCCATGGGCCTAAGCACCAGGAGAACCGATGGCATAGTTCTAGTCCAAAGGCTGGCAGGCTCAAGACCTAAGAGGTGCTGTGTTTCAAATTGAGTCCAAAGGCAGAAAAAGACAATGTCCTAGTGTGAAGGCGATCACAAAAGAACTCACTCTTCCTCACCGGAGGCTCAGCCTTTTTGTTCTATTCAAGCTTTCAACTGATCGGATGAGGCCTCCCACTGCTGTACTCAGTCTACTCACTTAAGAGTTTATCTCATACAAACGCACCCTCACATAAACATTCAGAATCATGTTTGACCAAATATATGGCCACCCGACGGCCCAGTCAAGCTGACACATAAAAGTAACCATCACACCCATCATTGTCTACCAGTTTTGGAAAATATGACAGATGGTATCTGGACACCTAATCACTACCTCAATTATTTTTCTTTTGCCCTCCAGGTCCTATTAACAGGAACAAATATAATATTAAAAAATGAAACATTAGGTCATTTGTAGATTTTTTTGTTAGAGCATCAAGCATACTTATTTGCTGGCTTACTTTTTTTGTATGGCAAGTAACACGCCTTGCAGAGTGGGTTAGAACAGAAAAACGATCAGATTCATATTCTGGGGAGATCTTAAATTTGTAGTCATGAAAAATTATAGCTATCAATTGTATACTTTTTATTTTAACAGAGTACATTGAATCATAGGTACATATGTATTATTTAAATAATCTGGAGAAAAATGTATGTGATTATTTGAAGGATATCAGCTAAAAATGAAAAGAAAGCAAAGAAGTTAATATCCTTTATATGTCAAGATATTTGTGATAGGAATTTTATTTTTATTTTTAAAAGATAGTATGCTTACATTTTCTAGCTTACAACCTGACATGAATAGTTGATAAGGTGTCAAATTTCATTGCCCTAAAAGTAGGTTATGGTGTGTGCATGGTGGGGGGCGGGGGGCTGCTTTGTACTTATCTGTATTTACGATAATACATTGTTTTATTTTCTTCGATGAGACAAATTCTTTTTTAAAAAACAAAAATCTTAACTCAATTACCTACCATGTACAAGGTTTTCCTGTTATCTTTCATATTTTGAATGTAAATCTTTCCTTTTTCATTGGTTACTTTATAACCTCTCAGTTATCATGTTCTACCATTTTAACACTTAAAGAGGTAGAATGTGGGATTATGATTTCCCAGGCTCTTGCATGGAGAAGGAACGTTAGAGGTTATCTCATTCAATCTCCCATCTAATACTTAAAATAATTCTACAACATCACAAAAAAAATGAATCCTGGGAAACATACTTACTGATGATAAATTCACCCATGGCAGTCCACTGTATAATTGAATAGGTTTGTCATTAAAAAGTTCTTTCCTATCTGGCTGGAAAATACAATCTCTTTTTTGGTTCTGTTGTTTTTGTTTTGTTTTGCCTTCTTTTTTTTTTATCTTTCCCGTTCTTATTCAAGAAAATATTTGTATTGATATGGGAAAGGGATATGGCAAAATAGAACTTAGAAATTATTGTGGTTTTATTTTTCAAAAGTCTAAGGCTTCAGAGGAATTTAAGTTAAGGTCTTGAAGAATCTAAGGAAAAAAAAATATTTTCTTTTCCCTATAGTAAAGAAAATATTTTCCAGACCCTGGAGGAGAAAAAGAGAGAGCAAAAACTCTGTGGCTTCCAAGAGCAGAGGAGACCTCCACTCCACTTCCTACTAAGACTGAATGTGGAGCAGCCACATGCCAAGCAGAGATAGTTGAGTGATTCATCAGGGAGCTAAGCCCAGGATGAGCTTCACCCTTGGTTTCCTTACCCCAGGGTTACAAAGAGGCAGTGGAGTGTAGTCCAGCTGAAAAGGTTCATGTATACAATGATAGTCTCATCAGTTACCTGGGATTGATGACTGAAAACTGCAGCCCCCACCCTCAACACAAAGGCAGTCGCTAAGATTCTGGAATTGAATGACAAGTTGAGAAGGAGGCAGCATCCTTGGTTGAGCTGCAATTTTTTTCATAAACTCAATAGAGCAGGAGCTAAATGGCAGACATTATGTTATTACTGGTGATTAAGAAAGTACTGGAGATAAGAGAGTAGAACAGTGATTACCAGAAGAATAGTGCGGGGGTGGGGGGTAGGGAGGATGGTTAATGGACACAAAACTACAGTTAGATAGAATGGATACGATGTAGTATTTGATAGCCCAACAGGGTGACTACAGTCAACAATAATTTATTGTGCCTTTAAAAATAATTGAAAGAGCATAATTGGATTGTTTGTAACATAATGAAAGGATAAATACTTGAGGTGATAGGCACCTCATTTACCCTAATGTGATTATTATACATTGTGTGCCTGGATCAAAATATCTCATGTACCATATAAACATATATACCTACTACTATGTATCCACATAAATTAAAAATTTACACAAAAAAAAGAGAGAGAGAGAGAGCTTTTTTTTGGTCTACCCGAGTCGTGAATTGGTTCATAGTCTTTTGAGTTATACAGTATTGTGCTTCCTCCTTTGACATGGTTTTCTTCATTGAAGAAATACTGGCAACATCCTTCAATTTTGGCAACCAGACTAATGATTATCACCAGGATGTGATTTATGAGTAGAGCACTCCACCGTCTCTCCTCTTGTGGTCAGTTATGCTTCCTTTCATGTAGTCAGAGATAGCATTTTTGGGCAGCCACACCCACTGATAGCCCAAGCTACAAACAACTAAAACTCCAAAGTCATTTTCATTCACGTAATCAAAAATGAGTGACTTCCTAGCTAGATTTTTTAAAGATAAAATTAGAATTTTACTTTTCTCATCATTAATCTAAGATAAATGATAGAAAATATATACTAAATTATGTGTGTATATATACATACTTACATATGCTTATATGTTAGTGAAACAAATGACAACAATGATAAGAGAAATAGGAAGGAATGTTCAGTTTCTACATAGAAATTATGTCATCTGTGAACAAACACAGTTTTAAATCTTCCTTCCCAATCAATATTTTTTATATTACATTCTTGTCTTATTATATTAGCTATAATTTCTGGTATGATATAGCAAATGAATGATGAGAGGGGACATCCTTTTGGGCTTAATATTAATTACTAGTAAATTCAGTAATTTTTCTTTTTCTCTCTCTTTTCCCTTGGGAACACATGTGCAAAAAGTTTCGATGTTTGTTGTCTTCATTAAACCCTACAATGCCATTCTTTTGAATTAGCTTATTGTATTAATGTTCCTTTAGCTCTGGATTCCCACTTACATTCTTTCCTACAGGCACCCACTTAAATTTATTTGATGTTAATTCTTGGATAACTATATATTCTTGATAAATACATACAGTTGTATCTGTGAGGAGTTTTAATGTCCCTATATTTTCTATGCACGTTATTATGTAACCTAATAAATTCAAATGTATTATATTAGACTCTCTGATTGAGAGGTTTCTGATTTGATGTGCAATATATTTGCTGTCACTCTGCTTTATGGCATCTGAAAATCTGCCAAAAGGCATCACGGTGTACCATAAGATCTTCTCAATAATATCAATCCATTAATCCTCATCCTTTAAGTCTAAGCATTCCATTTGTACAAATCCACCTAAATGTACCATCATCTAGTCCAAGTTATGTATGATGCCATTATATATGAGACCCTCAGTTCTATGTGAGGAAGTTAGAACATACAAGGAATGAGCTAGTTTATAGAAAACACTTGCAATGTTGAAAATGAAGATTCTAGGATATAGGTGTTTTTTGCTTTAGGAGAAAATCCTGCTCAGGTTCCCAAAAGACTACCTCATATGTCACACAAACAAGTAAACACGTTTTTGTAACTATCTGAAACATCTTTCCTAAGACACAGTGTAGATGACACAGGATCTACGGAGCAATACATGCATGAAGAAACAAAATAAACATCCCCCTATTTTCCTGCCTGTCCAAGAAACTCTACCTGCTAAGGTAACTTACTAGAGATAATAGTTTACTTAAGCTTTCTCTTATCATTCTGGAATTCCATATGTTTGAACAATTCCATTCCTTTGCCTTTTCTTGCGCTGTAATTGACACACACAAATGTTCAAACTGAAAGTTTTCTTGATTAGTCTTACCACATCCCTACCACAAATACACACTCATATGCACACTAATACACACCAATACTAACAGGGCATCAGCAGCTAGAGCTTCATGCTACTATGCAGCAAAAATATCTGGTGTTATCTTATGGATTGCCCAGGTATTTAGACATCCAATCAAAGGTGAAGTTCCCAACCTTATGGAAGAGAAGAGCCACGCCCTCAAAAGCAGTTTGGAACCTCCACAACCTCATGAATAGCTGAGAGCACAGCCTATTGTGTGTTACTGTTGGGAGGCAAAGGGACTCACTGCTGTCTCACACCATCTACCTCCTGATTTTGATGAGGAAATGTTGCCTAGAAAAGTAACATTATTTCAATGGCAGACAGTGAGTACAAAGATGTTTATATGGCAGATGGATAAATATTTGTGGATTTTAACTGAGGCAGAGAAAGTCTACATTGGAAATAACTACAAAGTACATTTTCTTAAAAGTTTATACGTTTCCCAAAATATTACAAAGGGATTCTTTGGTATACCTCATCTCAAAATTACCGAAGTGATTAAATATAATCAGATCTCGAATCAAGAAATTTCATACTTTTTTTTTTTTTTTTTTTTTTTTTTTTTTGAGACAGAGTTTCACTCTTGTTACCCAGGCTGGAGTGCAATCTCGGCTCACCGCAACCTCCGCCTCCTGGGTTCAAGCAATTCTCCTGCCTCAGCCTCCTGAGTAGCTGGGACTACAGGCACGCACCACCATGCCCAGCTAATTTTTTGTATTTTTTTTAGTAGAGACGGAGTTTCACCATGTTGACCAGGATGGTCTCGACCTCTCGACCTCGTGATCCACCCGCCTCGGTCTCCCAAAGTGCTGGGATTACAGGCTTGAGCCATCGCGCCCGGCGAATTTCATACTTTTTCTTTATTCTGCTGCCGACTTTTATATGTGAGGCTTGACTGTTGGCCCCTAACCAGGTTTAGGTCTTCCAACTTTACCTATAAGCCCCAGGGTCTTGCCTATTGCCACTGCCCAACTGAGGCTCTGATCTTGCCTAGAGCCTCTTGGCTTCAAGCCTAAACTCTGCCCTGTTCTTGCCCTGCAGGTCTTTTGGCATTCCTGGTCTGACTTTGGAAAGAGTCCAGGTTTCTCTGATCTCTGGGACACTTTACCTAGACCATGTTTTTTGTTTTCAGCTGCTATAATCTTTTTCAGAATTCCATGCAGCAGTTTCATTTTTGTTCCTTTCCTATATAATTTGTGGAAATTAAAAAGTCACTCGTGCATTTATTTACTCAATCAAGCAAATATTTATTGAGCAAAGTCAGTGGCCTCAGCACTGTTAGTCACATGTATAGAATATGCTTTAATGGAACATATGGATTTTTTCCAAATTAGATTTTTATGAACTAAAAATTGAGCTTATGTTACTTTAAATTCTTTTATTGCCCAGTTCAAGGTAAAAAGTAACATCTTTTAACAGCTGCTCCCATCCCTTTTCCACAATCCTATTCCTCAGTAATATAATAGAAGTTAGGGGTTACTATGCAGCAAAAATATAAGAAACATATATAGACCTTACCTTTCAAGAGACAGAATTTATTTCTGTGAAATTCTTCATATAAGGAAGTCTAGTAGCTGTGGAATGACATATCTCACATGAGGACCAAGTATAAGTCATATTATTCCACTTTTAACAAAAACTATCTCATTTCGTCCCACCTCACTCCAATCTATAGTGCCCAAACCACACTTCCCAGTATACGCTGATGAGATCAGGAGAAGGTTAAATGAAAGAGGTTCATTATACAGAATTTTTTCAGGCATACTAAGAAGAAGTAAAAGAGGGTTGGTCCAAGTTTACTTCAGAGATGCTTTTACATTTTGTTTTACCCTCAGTTAGATTGAAGAAATACCAGCCAAGGTAAGCTGCCAAGACTTGAAGGTATTATATGAAATTTATATATGTGACAACTGTAATCAGACTCCTCTTCCCATGCATGGAATAAGATATATCAGTTCTATGTACCAGCATCTTTTAAAATGTTTTTCTGGTTTTATTGATGATGATTGACAAATAAAAATATATATTTATATTAAGGTATAATGTAATGTTTTGACATAAGTTTACATTGTGAAATGATTCCCACAGTCAAGATAATTAATGTATCCATCACCTCTCATAGCAAATTTCACATATACAATACATTATTATTAACTATATGCACCATGTTTTACGTTCGATCTCGAGAACTTATTCATCTCATAATTGAATGTTTGTACCCTTTGACCAACATCTCCCTATTTCCCCCACACTTCAGCCCCTGGCAGCCACCATTTTACTCTCTGCTTCTCTAAGTCTGAATTTTTTTTTTGATGTTCCTCAGTAACTGGTATTATGTTATATTTGTCTTTCTGTGCCTAGCATATTTCACTTATCTTAATATCTTCTAATTTCATCCATGTTGTCCCAAGTAGGAGAATTTCCTCCTTTTTTTTTTTTTTTTTTTTTTTTTTTTGAGACGGGGTTTCGCTCTTGTTACCCAGGCTGGAGTGCAATGGCACGATCGGCTCACCACAACCTCCTCCTCCTGGGTTCAAGCAATTCTCCTGCCTCAGCCTCCCTAATAGCTGGGACTACAGGCATGTGCCACCATGCCCAGCTAATTTTTGTATTTTTAGTAGAGACGGGGTTTCACCATGTTGACCAGGATGGTCTCGATCTCTTGACCTCATGATCCACCCGCCTCGGCCTCCCAAAGTGCTGGGATTACAGGCTTGAGCCACCGCGCCTGGCCCTCCTTTTTTAAGGCTTAAACGTATTTCATTGTAAATACATTTTCGGTACACACACACACACACACACACACACACATGCGTATGTATACAGTCAAAATTTCTTTATTCATTTATCTATTGATAAACATTTGTTTCATTTATTGACTTCACAATTGTGAATAATGCTGCAATGAACATATTGATTTCATTTCCTTTGGATATATCCCCATAAGTGGGATTGCTGGATCATACAGTAGTTCTACTTTTAGTTTTTTGTCAACATCTTTTATTTTAGAAAAACACCGAATTTTGTTTAAGTGGCTTATTTGGGAAAAGTTCACTTGCCAATACAGAGCTGATTCAGATTAAATTTGTTACCTTTTCACACTAACAAGCTTGGAATATTCTATTTAAGAAAATTTCGTAGGACCTTTCATTAAACCCAATGTGACAGTCTTTATGAATAAGGTGTCCTGGAATTTACAGTCATTTATTTACTGGCTACTAACCATGTGTCAGTCACTGTCCCAGGTGCTAGGGAGACCTTAGAACAAAAGAAATTAAAATTTCAGCTCTTCATGGAGCTTATGTTTTACTAGGGGGAGGTTGAAAAACAAGCAAATAAATATACAGGATGCTGAATGCATTGAGTGCAAATGAAAGGAGAGGAGGAAGAAACTAAGAGCCACCACAAGTGAGGAGTGAGAGTTTGCAATTTTAAGTAATGCAGTGAGAAAAGGCCTTATAGCTATGATCATATTTGAATAAACACCTTGAAGAGATCAGAAAGTAAGCCATACCGGTATAGAAAAGAATGCTCTAAGCAAAGGAAATAGGCGATTCAAAGGGCTCTGATTGGAATGTGCCTGGCTTGTTCCAGAAACATCAAGAATCCCAGCACTTTGGGAGGCCGAGGCGGGTGGATCACGAGGTCGAGAGATCGAGACCATCCTGGTCAACATGGTGAAACCCCGTCTCTACTAAAAACACAAAAAAGTAGCTGGGCATGGTGGCGCGTGCCTGTAATCCCAGCTACTCAGGAGGCTGAGGCAGGAGAATTGCTTGAACCCAGGAGGCGGAGGTTGCGGTGAGCTGAGATCGCGCCATTGCACTCCAGCCTGGGTAACAAGAGCAAAACTCTGTCTAAAAAAAAAAAAAAAAAAAAAAAAAAGGCCAATGTGGCAATGGTTGTAAGGGAGCAGGTAAGACAGGAATTTCTAAAACCTTGTATGAGCATTGGATTCACGTCTGAGCTAAATAGGATACTTTGGGTGGCTTTTTAGGAAGAGTGACATAACCTAAGCAGTTTTAAAGAGATCACTCTGATCACAATGATAAATCAAGATTTGGGAGCTGGAGATCCCAAAATGTCCTTAGATTCCTAAGGTCCTTTTTGCTGCTCTGATTCTACCTCTCATACTTAGACGTGATATCCCAAGCACCTACCCAGTTTAACGTAAAATGCCTGTAGAAGAATGATAATTTCAGCAGTCTGAGGTGCTAAAATCACAGTATTCTAAAGGGCAAGTCTGACATTAAGTATTAGAAAATCTGAGATTGCCTAACTTTGACAGTAGGAAAGAGGAGATTAAATAAAAAGAAATTAAGGAGTACAGCATAAGTATTTGTGTATTCACACCATACGGCTTCATAATTCAGAAGGCAAGAAATCATTTGGAAATTAATACCAGTGTGCTATGGTAGGCAATACTTGGAGAAAGGACACGTGGGCAAATTTGGCTCTGAAAATGCTAGTAGGGATGACTTGAGTACGTTTCTTAACCTGTGTCTCATTTCCAAAACGGAGAGAATAATATCCACATATTAGCATGTGAAGATTAAATAAGACATTGCATGGGCAAGACGCAATATGGAGTAAATGCTCAATACATATTGGTTTCTTCTTTCTTTAGACTTGACAGATACGTCAAATTTTGACATAAATATTTGACCAGGGTTGGAACAATAAGGCTAAGGGAGTCTTTCTAATGTATACTTACTACAGACCGAATATTTTGATACACCATTGAATAAAGAAGCACATATACTGGGGGTGAAAAAAGATAAGCTTGCATCTGCCCCTGACCAAGTCGTATAAGTGAGAAATGAAAATAAATGGTATTCCTTAGTAAATACCACCCCAACCCAAAATAATAAATGATAGTCTACAAGTAATGAAGAATTTATCAAAAATAAAATTAAAAATTTACTTAAATTTTTGAGGAGATGGATATTCAGGCACTTATAAAGACTTTAGAATCTATTTCGAATCCAAGGATTTAAATTATTATAAAAAGAACGTATTAGGCCAAGTGTGGTAGCTCGTGCCTATAATCCCAGCACTTTGTGAGGCCAAGGCAGGAGGATTGCTTGAGAATAGGAATTTAAGACCAGCCTGGGCAACATGGTGAGGCCTGTCTCTACAAAAAATAAAAATAAAATAATAACAGTAATAATAATTAGCTAGTCATGGTGACATGTCTGTGGTCCTAGCTACTCAAGAGGCTGAGACATGAGCACCACTTGAGGCTGGTAAGTCAAGGGTACCGTGAGCGGTGATTGAGCCACTGCACTCCAGCATGGGCAACATGTGAGACCCCAGTTCTACCTAAAAAAAAAAAAAAAAAAAGTATCAGAGATTTTCAAAGACTACCTCATTTGAAACTTTTTTCAATTAAGACAGAGTCTCACTCTCACCCAGGCTGGAGTGCAGTGGCATGATCACAGCTCACTGAAAACTCTGCCTCCTGGGTTCAAGCAATCCTCCCACGTCAGCCTCCCAAGTAGCTAGGACTACAGACACACACCACCACTCCCAGCTAATTTTTGTATTTTTTGTAAAGATGGCATTTTGCCATATTGCCAAGGCTGGTCTTGAACTCCTGGGCTCAAGTGATTGACCCACCTCATCCTCCGAAAGTGCTAGGATTATAGGTGTGAGCCACTGCACCAGATCCCACTTTGAAACTTTTTAAATAAAAGGCCAACCAATCTTTTAAGAATATATTTGACATCAACAATATATATGTATTTGTGACCTAATCTTTCCATTTTTTTTCTCTCTTGTTTCTGTTTGTTATTAGTTTTCTACTGAAATAACTGGGTTCCTTACATGGAGAGGTGACATCCAGAGAAATCAGTTTAGTTTAAATTGAATCGGCTGCTGTATCAAACCTTGTAACATCATTGTCAGATGTACCAATAAGTCATTATTTTCAGGAATGACACTTGCGGTGTGGTGACACATCCCATCTTCTTAGTTACAAAAAGGGGATAGTACAGGTGAAAAAGATAAACAAAGTCACAGAGTCCTCATGGTCAACATTAGAGTGATTTGACAAACAAAAAATGGCAGAAAGAGAAACAGCATCTCCTTTCTGTTTTCTAAGCCTCAAAAAATCCATAACTTGGTATATTCTTAATTCAGCTAGGAACTATTACAAATTGAAATGATGAAAAACACTGCATAAATGTTAGAATTCTCTGGTGGAAAGGTATGAACAATGAACGTTTTACTGAATGAATACAAAATACATAGCACTTTACAAATCAGAAGCCTGTCGAAGAAGAGAGAAATTGACACATATCAGAGGACCTACTGTACCTAAAACATTAAATATGTTGAGTGAACGAAGACTATTTTTCTTGTTGCTTAGTTCTTTTCTTAGGCAAGAACATTTTCTTTAAAAGAGCACACTAAATGCATTCTCCAGTTGACTCATTTTCACACTAGATGGCAAATGTGTGGGAGGCCAAAAAAAAAAGAAAAAAAAAAATGCTTTTTGATTAGATTAGTGAGAGGGGGAAGTCTGATTCATCCATAAAATGATAGAGCTATATTTGTTCTAATGATGCATCTAAGATTGCATTTCCAGTTGCTTGACTTTAGATGGTGTTTTTGGAGCATCTCTCTAGAAAGAAACTTTTAAAAAATTCTTTAGCTGAAATAATTCTCCTTTCTGACCTAAAACTTGAAGTCTTGAAACTTTTGAACTATTATGTGGATATTAATGATGATTAAAATGAGGAGTTATTGGAGGGGCCTCTCGGGAAGGATCAGAAACAATATATGCCATGTCCAGAAAAATGGAGAGGGCTAGGAAAATATGGTGTGGGATTACAGAATTTGGAACTGAAGCCTTTCGACATGAACATTGAAACATGGTAATCCACATGTGATTGTCCAAGACACCTGCTAGTGCACATTATCTAGGCCGGACTAATTTTTCTTACTTGTACTTTCGAATATGTCATTGGCCCAGTAGGACCTGTTGATGGTTTCCTGTTAGATCATGGTATTATTAAACTTTCTAGTCCGATGTGCGGTTGAACTTCTCTCCCTTTCTTTTCCCTTTAAAAAACACCCAGGTAAATGGCTTTTGTTATAGTTTACTGAGAGTTTCCAACAAGATTTAAAGTTAAGGACATTTGAAACTTATAATATAATAGATAAAATAATGACAAAAGTTACATCTAATTGCTGATATTAAAACTTTTTTCTGTGTGATTAAAATGACAAGTGGTACAAGCGTAGAAATGTTGTTTAAGGGTAGAATAAATGTCTTTTCTCTGCACTATTGACGACCCAGTGCTCAAGGTAAGTATTCAAATACCATACATCTTACCCCCAAAGATCATTGATACAGATTATATGAAAATAAAATTCAAGGTTAACATTAATCACACTTTATTACAACTGCATTGATTTATCATAGTCCAGACTACAGTGGCTAGTCTGGCTTTGGGCAATTATTTGATATCTGACAATGGGAAGGGCGAGTATGTAGTGTTACAGGTTTTCTCATTTAAATGAGGACTATTAGACAGCTATAAAATCCTTCCATGAAATGAAATGTCTAATTTTACTCTTGTGACACTTCTTACTTTGTTCTCAGTGGAGTATCATGTACAGATTATGTCAAATGTCACCAAATATATATATATATATATATATATATATATATATATATATATTTTTTTTTTGAGACAGAGTTTCGCTCTTGTTACCCAGGCTGGAGTGCAATGGCACGATCTCGGCTCACCGCAACCTCTGCCTCCTGGGTTCAGGCAATTCTCCTGCCTCAGCCTCCTGAGTAGCTGGGATTACAGGCACGTGCCACCATGCCCAGCTAATTTTTTGTATTTATAGTAGAGATGGGGTTTCACCATGTTGACCAGGATGGTCTCGATCTCTCCACCTTGTGATCCACCTGCCTCGGCCTCCCAAAGTGCTGGGATTACAAGCTTGAGCCACCGCGCCCGGCCAAATGTCACCAAATATTAAAACAAAACCCAAAAACGTCTAGATATTTTGAAACGTCTATTTTATTTTTCACTTTTCTTGTAAGTTTTGTCTGCAATAAACTCTGCTAATCTAAAAATTTCTTAGTAACTTTATTTTAAATCTTTAGTTATATCTGATAAACATAATGAGTGAATCAGGTTTCCTTTATAATTATCTAATTGGCCATTGACTTTGGGAAGGTGGAAAAGCCCAATCTGATTCCTTTGCAATAGATTTGGTCAAGAGAAAGACATAGAAAGGAAGGAGCTACAACAATAAACAGGTTGTTAAATCACTCTATACAGTGGAGCTCAAACAAGTAAACGAACCGACACAATATAGGCATGAATCCTCACTTCGACCATTGCAAATTTTTTTCTTTTTTGAGATAGAGTCTTGCTGTGTTTCCCTGGCTCGGGTAGAGTGGTGCAATCATGGTTCACTGCAGCCTCAACCTCAGGGTCCAGCGATCCTCCCTCCTCAGCCTTCCGAGTAGCTGAGACTACAGCCATGCCTTACTATGTCTGATTAACTTTGTTTTGTTTTTGTTTTTGTTTTCACAGAGATGGAGTTTTGTCATGTTGCTCATCCTGGTAAATTTCTTAATCTTACTGAGACTTGGTTCTCTTACCTGTAAATGGAGATAATAATCCCCACTTCACTTGACTGTTATGAGAATTAACCAAGATAATTAATCTCTAAGCATTTAGCACAGAGCCTAAAAGCTGTAAGCATTTAATAAATGTTACTTTCTGTTTACCCTCTTTCATACTAAAGAAACAAAGTTCAGTTTTGATCAAAGTCTAGTATCATGTTAAACATCAACTTTCCCTTAATGATTAAATCCCTGCTGATCTTTTACACCATGGTGTTTGTGTTAATTGAATAGCGATTCAAGATGTCTACACACTACAATTAGAGATGACACTACAATCTAATGAAGGCCCTCTCCTACGTAGGAATAGCTTGTGTTCCAAAAGCCAATTTGTTATTCCCTACTAAGAATTTTAGGACACATATTCCCAAAGAAACAATGCTTTAGTAATCTATCATATAACTGATATATTACGTAAATAACACTAAAGATTTTAACAACTTACAACAATATTCTGTGGCTAAATGCATTCAAAATTCCAAGTTGAGACTTTGACAATGTATGCCCACCACAGGCAGTAAGAATAGAATTTATCCTAGCTCCAGGATACTATGGCATCTTCTGTAGGCTGGTATAGTGGCCCTTTGATGAAGACACTTCTTACCACCTTTGTTGCCATTGTCTTGTTCTCAGTCACCATTACTATAGCCTTCTGGCTGGGTGGGGTGGCTCACGCCTGTAATCCCAGCACTTCGGGAGGCTGAGGCAGTTGGATCACTTGTGGTCAGGAGTTCAAGACCAGCCTGGCCAATATGGTAAAACCCCTCCTCTACTAAAAATACACACACACAAGAAAAATAGGTGTGGTGGTAGGTGCCTGCAATTTGAGCTACTCAGGAGGCTGAGGCAGGAAAATGTCTTGAACCCAGGAGGCAGAGGTTGCAGTGAACCAAGGTTGCACTATTGCACTCTAGCCTGGGCAACAAGAGCGACATTCCATCTCATAAAAAAAAAAAAAAAAAAAAAAAAAAGGATTTAGGTTCATTTGCCCTTCTACCCCAACACACACACACACACACACACACACACACACACACACACCCCTACCTTTTTCTTTGAGAACTCTTGATTCTCCGTTATCATTCCTAACTGCCACTTTCCCCCAATCACCATAAAACTTAATACAAACTTATAACCTGTATCACCCCCTGAATACCATTTTTATTTTTGCAGGGAGAGGAAGGGATCATCAGAGTTTGCAGCTAGGGAACTCATGGAACTAATGATAATTAAATATCCTATCCCATACATGTATTTCTACACCAGGCTCTGACCTCATCATATTTATCAATCTTTTCTTTAGGCTTGGAGAAAATTAAAGACATGATTTATGCTTCATAGAACAAACCAGAATCATGGGATCTAAGATTTGATGAACGAGATTGGAGGGAATAAGTAACAGGACTGGATATAGAGATCAAAGAGCAGGACACTGGTAGAAAAGTCTTAGAAACAAGTTGTTGAATAAATATTCAGAAATAAACAAATGAATGAGATTTGCTCAAGTAAATGACCTTTAAAAACTACAAAGAGATATATTTGGTTGGTGCAAAAGTGACAGCAGGTTTTGCCATTACCTTTAAAGGCAAAAACTGCAATTTTGCACCAACCTAATACAATTGTATGTTGCTTTCTCTTCTCTCTGGTCCACCATGGCAAATGGGAAGGGTTGGGAATTCCTGGAGTTTGTAGTCATTGTCACACTAAGCAAACAGGCTTTCTGATGCTTGCAGTATTCATAGACAGAGTGAGGTGTGGTAAAAAGAGCCTTGCTTGCAAGTCATCTGGGTTTCAGATCACTTGTTCTCACTTCCTAGTCAGGGCCCTTGGGTAATTCTTTCACTTTTTCAGGTCCCTGTTTTACCATTTGTGAAGTGATGAACCTAGAATAACAAATGAAGAAATACCTAAATACATTTTTTTAATTAAAAACAAACTCAGATCCATAACTTAGATCATTAAAGATTTAGAACATGCGATATTTTTTTAAAAGTGTCCCAGTAGCGTTGTCTACACCACATGGAACACCTGTGTGAATCCAAAACATTCAGTTAGCCATATGGATGACTCCAGACGTGGGGTGTGTGGCATCCTGACATCAGAGCATCTGTATGACTGATATTTTCCTTTCCTAACTGAATGTTTAGATAGTGATATGGACCAAGAGGACCCAATTAACTAGTACTGTTTCTCACTCTTTACTTTAGTCAAGAGCCCATCCCACATAAAAGAAATAATAAGAAAATTATTTTGCCTGCACATCCATTCAAACCAAGTCACCGAAGGCATTCACTTGAACAGAGGACTTCTTTATTAAAGAATAAGGAAGATGAACACACATTTCTTTTAGCATAAAAAGCACTGACCAGGGTCAAGTAGCACATTGCTAGCTGAGTTGAGGCCCAGCATGGCTTATTAAGGCTATTTGCTGAGAGAGCTTGTATTAAGTCACTGGGTTTATTTTAAATTTTTTTTCCCTCCCTAACAAGTGCCAGACATGTGAGTCCATAATGAGTTTAATTAAAGTCAATGGCAGCCAATAATTCAAACCTTATAAATGTGAGAGCAAACAAGACTCTTAAGTCAAAACATGAAATATTCCATTTAAGTGGAAGTTTTCATCTTGTTTATAAAATAAAATTAGCACATATATTATGGGCTAATAGAGTTCAAAGATCTGATTCCAGTGCTGGATCTACCTCTATCCTATTTGGGGCAAGTAAAAATTTTAAATAAGAGAAACTTTTTGTAGCATCCAACAATATGCTTGTATATAATTAGTACTTCATACATATTTTCTAAGCACATAAACGTTGCAAAATGTATAGTCCTAAGAGAAGTAAGTGATAAGGACAATATGACATGAAGATAACCAGCAGCTACAAAGCAGAAAAGGCAGAATAAGAAAGGTGGAGAGACTTATTTCATTAACTCACAATCTTTGTAATTTTCATATAAAGCTGAATTGTTAGCCCTCCCTGTAAAGATTTAATGTGAGTTGCAATAAGGTTAAATATGATGAAGAATATATCACTTTTGCAGAATGTACTTTCAGTTACAGTACACAATTGAAATAGTTATATGGAAATGATTTTTTTTCCAAACAAATGGATCAAGTCTATAAAGGGATTTAAGGCTCTTGATTGTCATTTGTAGGTTCCCTCTAAAATTTGCAACAGTTTAACACATTGAAGTTACTCTTTTAACAAAACAGACATCTTACTACATGAAATCTGTAGCTGCATCTTTATATTATTTATGTATCGTATGAATTAAAACATTTTATTGAATCCATTCTCATTTTCACCCAAATTGTTTGGCTCTCATATTCTATTGAAATCTACTCTCCTAGTTGAGAAGAGTTTCAACATTCAAATTACAATGAAGAAAACAAATCATATTAGCCATGCTGCTCACACCGTCTTAATTTGGACTACAGTGGAAATTGTTAATAGGCTCCAGAAACCAATGTTCATAATCGCCTCGTTTTACAAGAAACCAAAACATTTTGTTGAACATGTAACATGAGACGATAGAGCAGGCAATTAAATTTTTAATTCAGAGATTTGTATGTTTAAATTCTGGTAAACCAACCACCAAGACTTTTTCCACCATTAAAAATGTTACTCTCCTGGGATAAAGAAATAAATGTTCACTTTATCAAAGAGAACCATATCTCAGTTTAATCTGCTTGAAAAACATGTGATTATATGTCTGAATTTTGAAATTTTTTAATTTGGCTACATGTCACAGAACTTTAAATACCTCTTCGATTACATATTGATATTTTAACGTAAATTTGTTATGTGTTGTTTATATACATGAATATTTGGAACACATTCTTCATATTCCATCATAAAAATATTTTACATAATTTTTGAATAATAAATGATGAACTATGATCCTCTTCATGCATAGTAAATGTTAAATGCTGCATTGTTTGCAGACATTAAGCCGTAAGTGTTATTTGAGATCTTACAAAATCCTGACCCCTTTAAAAGCCAAACAGCACTACCACAGGCCTCCTCTAGCAACTGTATTCATAATGGCAATCTCCGACAGTCAGTCAAACTAAATAAACCATCAAGAATTCCAAGTCAGAAATGAGTTGTTGAGGGCTCCCGTTATCATGTCGGGACTGAGGTCATGGAGGAAACCGGAATGTTATTTTCACTAGTGCTGGCCTGCCAGTTAGTGCTGGAATTAGATTTTAGTGAAGGTGAACTTCACCATTTCTGATACTGGCAGAAATGCACTCAAAAATCCTTGTAAGGGCATCAGAAAGGCCTGTGGATTACAGAGAGGTGAATCCATCCCTCTCCTCTTTCTCTGTTTCTTGTCTTCAGTGTCTTCGGTTGATCTAGAAAACCATTGTTGTATACCAGGGTTTATGATCCCCAATTTGTCTGTCAGTGCTGGAATTCAAACTGCAACTTCCTGAGCTCAGAGTATCAGGGCACTGGAAGGACATAAACCCTGGTGCACATTGGTTAAGCGGGAGAATCCTTAGCAACATGCCTTTTAAAATAAGACAGTCAAAATACATTGTTCTTTGCTTTTAGAATGCAGTTGTTCTATTTTAACGGAAGATTTAAAAAATATTGCTGCCTTATCACATTTTGAGTCAATAAGGCATCTTAGTTGATAAAGGCATGCAGTGAAGGTGCTGATCCTCTCAAGCACGTGACTCATGCTTCTCTCTGAAAGTGGCATTGTAGACTTGGGGATAGACAAGGTAAAAGGATAAACTTCCATTATGAACAAATAATTTTAAAAATGATTATGCACTCAGACTTATATTTCCTTTTTTTTCTGACAACACAAACTGATTCAGTTACTCTGATTTTATGTCGGCTCCTTTAATACATACTCAAAGAAAAAGATAATCTACATTTGTAAGTGCCATTTGCTGTAACAGCCATGGGTGATGCAAGTTGCGATCAGACTATATAACTTAAAGTAATGGTTTGATTTATTAATGGACTGTGTGGCTATAGGATAATACAGCTGATATACACAATTTTTTTCCTTTGCGAATTTGCCAAGGGCAAGAATATGGGGATGGTATTTAAAGTCACTACCAAGTGCACAAGAAAGAGTTCTGCATTTCACTTCTACAAGATCATTTGCAAAGCAGCGAGGCAGGTGCAAACAGCCTACATATTCACTGCAGTCTAGATTGAACCCCAGGACACGATTATTTTTATAGAAATAAACCCTCACCATGGGTCCTATGAATTCAGATTAATGAAGGCCTTGCCTCAGCTAGATTAGCTTTAGTAGTGCTTCAATATAGTCTCATTGTATTATCAGAAATGCGTTGTTTATTGCAGTTCCAGATATTGGAACAGAGAATCTTTATTAGCATAATGAGGAAGCAGAGAGAATTAGTATAATTAAGATGCATTAGCATGGAATAAAAGTTTTTGGAAGAATGAGCTGAAGCTCTTGAGAATAAGGGTTGCTGAGTAGGAGCTGAGTAGGATCTCTCCAGGCAGCTGGATGCTGGGCCAGAGGTATGAGCCTTTATTTCACCTGCTGGGTTGTCAATAATAAGCCAATATGGACTTCAAGGCTTGACAAGTTATAATATTTCATATTTCTATTTTAAAACAATATTTCAGAATTATTTATTACTTTTTATTGAGCTTGGTGGAAACAACCTTTGTCCTGGATTTTGATCACTACCAGGCATTTTCATATCAGACTAACATCAACATTTGAAATATATCCCAAACCAAATATTCTCAAGATTAGAAACAGCAACTTGTTACATCATTTCCTCGAAAAATTATAGTCTGAGATGCAAAAGGTCTTTTATAAACTGATTTTTGAAGGTCATTTTTAAAAAATAGAGGACTAAAAAAACAAGGTTATTCCCTTGTTAAATGTCATTTCCTGCTTCTCACCTTCTCTTTCTCTGTCCACAATGGTTAGCAATACACACAGAGGCTCTGATGCTCACGTCATTGTCTGATGCCCATGGCAATGGGTGAGTAGAGTGACTGTTTTTTTTTTTTTTTTTTTTTTTTTTTTTGTGCACCATTTTGAAGGCTGTAGGTGCAGTTGCTGCTGAATCCTACTATTTGCCTCTCTTTACTTCTAAGCAATGGCTGATCAGTTATGCCCACAACAAATTCAATCACATGGGGCAAGATGCAGGTCAGCTCTATTGTTTAATGTAGGGAGCTGTCTAATAAAGCTGGACTAGAGAAGAGGCACTATTTCCTTTCTGCCAAAGTCAAGCCTTACCCTGCTAAATATCCAACATGGGAACAGAAAAAAGACAGACAAAGCAGAGATACTCTGTTATAGCAAGTATTCCGAGAGAGAAAGAAAATGTATAGCCTGTTTCCAGATCTGGGCATCAGTGAAAGCTGACTCAACTTAACCAAGATATGGCCAAATCCAAGAAGTTACTCTTCCTTCTGGAGGAGTAAATAATTGATTAGAGAAAGGGACCAAAACTTTTCCCCCAGCATTTATTGGAGGTACAAAATGGGACACTATTGGCAGACATTCTCTTGCTGTATGGAAACTCAAGAGCAGCCACGTAGCACACTTTCAACACGTAAAAAGTAGCATAAACTCTTTGCATCTTTAGGAGTCAATTCCACCTTTCTTACTTGTATGGTTTAGCATAGTTTCAAAAGAGGTAATGCCTCTAATTTAGCATTTCCCAGAGCATGTTTCATGAAATGTTAAGTTCTTTGTGATGTAATTTTAAAGCAAGTGGAGAGTTTAATAACCAACTAAGTATGATGACTATTGAATCAAACAATATATTGGGTTAAACCCTTTTTTTTACTGAAAAACTTCTCTACCTGTAATATGTGTGTATTGTGAATGTGTATTGTGAACATCTGAGAGAAGGTATAGAATGTATTGTTTCCTAAAATTATTTGATCACCACATTCTATTTTTCAGGCATGTCTCACAAGATTCATGTTCTTAAAAGCATCTTTTGCAAAACATTGCACAAATGGATATTCTTTCACTTCTCACTTCCAGAACACATAGCCTACTAGGTGAAGATAGATCAAAGAGAAAGATAGCAGGCAAAAGTCAGAAAAAGCCAAACCCCTTTTGGGTCTAGAGCTGGATTGGTTGATGCTAGAAGCCAAGGCTGTGAACTGGAGCTCCGGATTTGAATTCAGTTTCAGATTAGAAGATTCAATAAGAACAGATGATAAAGAAAATATGAATGATAATGCTTTTAGAGAGCATATTCTGTCCCAATTTATCTCCAAATAATAACTTATACCTGGCGTAGCTGACTCATTTATATTGTTTGCTAGATGCCTGAAGGCATATGTAGTTATAACGCCTCTCTTAGAAATTTCACAATGTGACCAAGAGGAAAGTTGAACTGCCTGGTCAGCTCTTGATCCATTCTAGGTTCTTAAGTCTACAGAATAGGCTATAACTGTGGGTTTGCCATATGGACAACTGTTGATGGGAATGGTGCAAGAGTGTATTTCACTAGATTCATGTAACTATGACGCATAGTCAAAGCCAGTTTTGTTTCTAAGTGCTAAGGAGGGGTCAGGTTGGACATTAGTGTTTTTACTTTATCTACGACTGTTCCAACACAGGGTTTTATCCCCCTCATCTGCACTGGAATCCTAAACATGTATATGCTACTCATTTATACTTCTAACCAAAATGTTCATGTACCGTATCATTGCAGATTATCTAGTTTTGTAAACAGTTTGTGTTTTATCATTTATTGTTTTTAAATAATTTTGGAGCAAACCTAAAATCTGCTACAAGTCCGTCTGCTTTAATGAATAGAATATATTTATCAGAATTAATATTTCTCAATATCTTGGGATGATTACTTTGAATATCAATGATTAGAGGCTGTCCTCTAATGCATCACGTTCACAGAATGTGATGAAACATACAAGATTATCTCTACCCTAAGTCATCCCAGAAAGCAACAAGTTTTCAGTTCTATTATTTTCCCTTCACCTCCCTTTTTTGATATCAGGTTTTCAGTTGTCATTCTTACTGCTCTCAACATGGCTGAGTAATCTGTGGTAGACTGAAAATCAAATGACTACAACGGTTAGAATTTGTGTTACATAGGACTCAGTACACTAGTATTGAACTACCTTTCTGCAAAGCAATTACGTGTATTTAGTATATAGACTGAGAAACTTTACTTTGGGCTGACCAAAGATATTTTTGCTTACTTCTGGGTTGTTGATTTGTTTTGAGATGAGAAAATGTTTCTCTACTTGTAGATAGATAGATGGATAGATAGATAGATAGATAGATAGGCATAAACCATCCTAAATCCTTTAATTCAACTGTGAACTCTGTGAAGATAATGTGTTACTTAAAGAACGTTCTAGATGGTAGCACACATTAAGCACTCAAAAACTATCTGTTGGCTGAGTGATTCTTTAATTCCCACTACCTCTTTGGCTAGAATTACATGAAAAATTATTCTACTTGGAATAAACTTACCCATATACATATTACGGGTTGAGTTGTATCTTCCCATAAATATGCTGAAGTCCTAACCCCCAATACCTCAGAATGTGACTTTATTTGTAAATAAAATCTTGGCAGATGTCATTAGTTAAGATGAGGTCACACTGGAGCAGGGTAGACCCTTAATCCAATGTGGTATTGCTCTTATAAACAGCAGAAGAGACACACAGGAAGAAAAGAGTCATGTGGTGACAGAGGGAGAGATGGAATAATGCATTTCCAAGTTAAGGAACACCAAAAATTGCCGTGAACATCAGAAGCCACGAAGAAGCAGGACTGAATCCTCTTCTACACGTTATAGAGGAGAAAGCAACAGGTTATAGTAGGAGAAAGCAACAATGTCTCCCGCCAACATTGATTTGGGACTTATGACCTCCAGAACTGTGAAACAATGAATTACAGTTGTTTTAAGCTGCCCAGTTTGCAGTATTGTGTTACAGCAGCCCTAGGAAACTAATATAGTACATTTCTATTTTATTTTCTTCTCAGGTTTGGGGAGAAAAAAGGGTAACGAAGTTGTTCATTACCTTACTCCCAGTTTGTTACCTGAGCGTAAGCAGGTATCCAGGTGATAGTTCATAAGGTGATGACTCTCTCTGTTATCAGAGCAGCAATGAAATCTCCACCAGTAGAGACCCAGTAAAGGGAAAAATAATAGCCACCTGTTGTGTCACAAATGGATTGGGAGAAACATAGATGGTTACAGGGATGTGGGGGTGGGAGGTAAGAGGAAAGTCTAGACTCTCCAATAATTACTTTGAAAATTGTCCAACAGCCTATTTAGTGAGAGCACTCAATATTTTCAGGGAATGGCCAAATAAAAGCAATATAATAATAGAACATTTAATAATGTTAATTCTCACAGGACACTTTCTTCTATTTGTGGGCAGGAGAGAAAGGAGGAAAAAGGAAGGAAGGGAGGGTGGAAGGTAGAAGGAAAGGAAAGAGAGAAAGAATGAACAAAGAGAAAAAAGTAGGGGAGAAGGAAATACGACTAAGAAAACTACAACTACCATGAATTGGTAGCTACATTACAATGGGCAATTGTTATGTGCCTCAACTGCACTAAATACTTTAAGTGCTTTATCCAATTTGATTTATATAAAAACACTGTAATACAGTTATCATATCTTCCCCTTTTACAGATGAGGAAAGTGAATATCAAAGCTATTTTGTCCCTTAACCCCAGTTACACAGCTGTAAGAGGAGCTTCAATCAAGCCCAAGTCTGTCTGACTCAGACCCATGCTCTTAAACATGTGGCTCTGTGTTGGCAGCTTGTTAACCATAGGCTCCAGAAAGCATGTCCACTGCTTTTCTCAAAAAAGATAATAACTGAAAAAGAGAGAATTTGTCAAATTAGTAGATATTTATTGAACACTTTTGATATTCCAGGCACTGTGCTAGACCCTATTAAAGACTCAGGAAAATATTGGACTGTTATGATGTCAAAAATTATAGTAGTTAAACACTATCCCCGATATAACACTAATCTCATCATCAAAAACACTGAATGATTGCATGTATGTTAAGTGTGTTCCTTGGCAACCCCTCCACCTCTCCCTTTTTTAAAAAGTTTGGTTTGTGGATTCTCTGTCCAAAACCCAGAATGTCCAAAGGGTCGATTGTTGGAGAAAAACCTCACTTGCATATGGAGAATCTCTTCTATCTATTTATAAAATTTTTAATATTTGTATAGTATATTTAGAATTTTCTAACTCTAAAGTGATTTTCTTACCTATTTGCCATCAGTAGATCATAATATAAGCATGGAAAAAATATTATCACAACTTTATAAATAAGAAAATTAATACTTAGAAAGGAATTTGAATCATTTTAAAAGAATATCCATCTATAGGAAGTTGCATTAGGGATCCTAAATAAATCGAAGCTCTTCTAAAAAAGAATATTTCCTATTCCCATTTTACTTTTTGATGCCAAATCCTTTCCTTGACATTTTCCTCTTGCTTCATTTTAGGGTATTTTTTTAAGTCCTCTGGGTCTAAGAAGCAATACAGAGCTATGTTGCTTAAAAAAAGGAGTCAAGTCAAAAGTCCTGCACAGAAGGGACACATTTCAGAGAAGCTACAAATAAATATATTAGAGATTGAACTGCAACCACTCAATAGTATTTTTTTTTTTTTTTTTGGTTAAGAACACATTTTTTTCCTCAAACTTAGTCAATACAAAAGGAAAAAGGCAGATTTTTTTCTGGGTCTCTCTGTTTGTATGTGAGTTAGAGAAAATACACAAGTCTGACAAACATCTGGGAAATGGTTATGTGGAGTGCTCCGGGTTTTTACCCCCTTCACATTTTGCCTGGAATTCATAGCAGTGTCCTGTCTTCTAATGTGATTGGCTGCAACGGTTCCAGTAATTTAAAATACAAATAGTGCTGAGAAAGCATGGTAAGGATTGGCATGTTATAGTTCTGGAAACACTGAACATTATGAATGATGTAGCGGTAAAAGGAAAGAAATATTGCCAGAAAATATTGATAGTGGATTGGATCTAAATTCACAGGAGAGGAATTGCCTGGCAGAAATATACAGTCCCCTATCCCTTTAACATTGCAGTTTTTTAACTACTCATTTTCCTTTGGAAGAAAAAAATATGCTTCTTGCTGTTAATATATATTATACTTTTTCACTAGATAGAAATTAACCTGATTTACAAATGCTAAAGCTCTGTGGTTCAGAGCACACACTTTGGGGCCAGATAGAACTGGGGTAAATCTCAAGCTCTCTAACCACCTTGGGCTGGCTACTCGGTCAGCCCCAGTTTCCTAGTCTGTCAACTGGGTGAATAGCAATATTTCTCTCATGTAGTGGTCATGAGGAGTAAATGAGGTAATGCATGTAAAAAACCAGGCAGAGTGCCTGGCACTCTGAATACTATCAGTGAATGACGGTTTGCATTTATTTTTGACTTTGCAATTGCTCACCCTGGATGTGCTTGTCCACATATTGGCAATCCAATGAGTCGAAAACAATACCTCAAAATAGGGCTGAAATTTGGATAAAAGATCACTTTGCTAGCAATTATATATTAATCATTAGGGCTTCCACACATCATTCCAGCTAGTCTAAAAAGGAAGAAGGGCCATGTAGAAGTGACAGGGCTTAAATAATTCCTCTTCTTTTTTTTGTGTTTAGCCTGTAGGATTTATAAGGAAAGTCAATAACACAAATCAGGGTAATGGTGGCCTTTGGGGTACATAGAAATATGAATTAGATTTATCCACATCAAGGAAAACTCAAGGGCACCAAAAATAAGAGAATTTTGGAAGGATGAAAACTGATGACAACAGTTTGTGGAAGGGACATACTCAATTCACTGGGAAGACATGCAAGGGAAGGGGAAGGAAGAGGAGCAAACTTTGGGGTGTGCCCTCCTGTTTTTCCATGTCTTTTTTACACTTTATTTTCTCTGTCATTGCCGACTCAACTCAAAACTGGCCTTGGAGTAGAATGAAAACCAAAGATTTAATTTAGGAATTAGAAGGAGTTTTCAAATGTCAGAATGTCTCCCTTTGAATTTAGTTTTTGACATCAACAAAGTTCTTAAAATAGGAATGTAAGCCTTAGACGCATCTAAGAAATACAGACACATCTAAGAAATACCTTTCTCGGCTAAGAATAATTCCAAGGTATTAAAATCACTAGCTAGTATCTACTTCTATTTTCTAGAAAAACTAAGATTCTCAAAAGATTATGATTATTTTTAAGCCAATTAAACAAACCGAATAAACTCCAAATTTAGATTTCCTTTTATAGCTATAACTACATTGAGAATAAGAAATAAAATGTATGTACACAATTAGGTCATAAAAATACCTAATAAGTCAATGGGAAAAAGAACACACTTAGAACATGGAATAGCCCTGAAGTTTGTGAAGTAATATTTCCTACCTTATTCTTAGATTATGCTGTCTGATAAGATTATATGAGTGTTATTCATCAAAATTGTCAGATTTTTATGTGCTTTTCTTTCAGAAAATTAAATTTTATTCATGTTCAAAGGGGCAGTTATTCAGCATTTTTCAGGCAGGAGGGATCAGGTACACTAAATGCTTTCTCCTTGCTGCAAAGCTAGGTCCCCAGGAAGGGGAGATATGCCCACCCCTGATAGCCAGAGGGATATGGAGAATGGGATAACATGTCAGAGACGGGGACGTGAACACAAAACATCTGGATGCCAGGATGTTCATGGCAAGAATTCTACAGCTGCAGCTTTTTCCATGCCTCATGCAAAGGTAAAAATCAGGATTTCCTCCTACAGCCTATGAAAGCTAGAGGAGACATTTGAAAATGTGACAACTTAATATTCTTTCTCTCCCCCCTTTGCACCTCCACTCCCCCTTTCCAGTGTAAGTAAACACACGTGCATACACACACACACACACACACACACACACACCCCAAAGAACAAGCCAGAAAAAAACTCCAATGGTTTAAAAGGAAAATAGATTAAACAGCAAGTAACTCCTAGTTTTAAACTGTACCATTATTTTAAAGATTGAATAGGCATGGCTGGCACATAATTTCCTGAGGCTGTAAAGCCAAATACTATAATAGTTTAATGCTAGAGCCTACTTGACTTAGATGCTATTTGTCCACATAAAAGTATCACCAATGACACCTTTGTTGGCCAGTTTCAGCATAACCACCAAGCTCTTAATGAGCATTTATTATTTATTTGACCTTCAGAGGTCTCAGGGTGCGTGCACAGTTATAAAGTCATATGCATAAAACCATCTCTGCAATAAATTAAAATTAAACTAACCATGGCAGCGGTATTCTAGGAGCATAACTTTACTTACTTGGGTAGGCCAGGTGGAAGCAATGAGTTCTGCTCCATGTCCTGAAGGTCAAGAGAATTGGATTCTGTCAAACAAGGAAAGCAGGAAAACTGCAGAGTCCAGCAAGAATCACCCTCTAGCCTGTGGCCTGTCAGTAGCAGCATCTAAGCAAGGGGCACTAACTACGCTGTTTGAGAAGCATCAGGCTAAAGTCCAAGCATATTAATGTGGGACTAAAAGGAGATTTTTCACTGAAGTGCCTTCATCCCTGCCTTGTGTACCTGCTCTATAATACAGGACAACCTTCTCCAGGGATATGCGTCTCTCCTCCGCATACAAGACATTTTCAGTGGAGCATATCAAAGATGATGTTTTCATCATTTGAACATCCTGACAGTGAAAAGCATCAAATCGCCTTCTTCCACTTAATAAGGGCTGCTTCTCTGAAGAAAGAAAATGCCTTTAAAGACAAAGGAAAAATCAAGGAAATTAATTAAATGAACCTCCTGTCATGTATGCACCACTAAATATGCAATTTAATACTGAAACTGGAGCCATATTACATACAATTAGATGGTCAGGTGGTCGATTGCAAGGTTAGCTTCTGTGCTAAAAGCAACTCCAAACCTCCTCTTTTGATTCTTGGAAGGAATTCGAGAGCCAAGTCATTCGACCTTACTTGGAGCTTATGTTGCCTTCAGGTGAACAGCAACAGGACCAACGAGATGAACCAGAAGTAGCTGACTTGCTGAAACACACAGAAATTCCCATTAAGGTAACAATGAGAGTCATTAAAGTTCACCATTTCCAACAGCTGTTGTAAAAATAACATAAAATTCAGAAAACAGTTTTCTTAGTGTTATGATTTTATTGACCATGCAAGTGATCAAACTAGTCAGTTAGCTTAAGAAGAGACAAGAAAGCCTTCCATTGTTAAGGCACTATTTTAAGCTGATACTAAAGAGCTGTATATTTGGGTTTCCTATTCAGTACAGCAAATGTGCTCAATTTTTTTTAGAGACTATTAATTTTTTTGTTGTTTGGTTTTGTTTTAATTCAAGCAAAACAATGCTATCTAATATTTATTTCTAATACTGTTAATGTTTCCTCTACAGTGGGTAAAGTAGGTAAGTTACACAGGCACATACTTGTAAGATGAATGGAAAAATGAAACTTAATTCTCTCTCATAGTTACCTTTCCTTCTTTTGTTTTTTCCTTTTTTTTTTTTTTTTTAAACATATTTTTTGGCATGGTCTGGCTCTGTCACCCAGGCTGGAGTGCAGTGGTGAGATCACAGCTCCTTGCAGCCTTGAACTCCTGGGCTTAAGCAATCTTCCCTCTTCAGCCTCCTGAGTAGCTGGGACTGCAGAGTGTACCACCATGCCTGGCTTTTTTTTTTTTTTTTTTTTTTGGTAGAGATGGGGTCTCACTATTTTGTCCAGTCTAGTCTTGAACTCCTGAAAATCTCCCCACCTCAGACTTTCAAAGGGCTGGATTATAGGTGTGAGCCAACACACACAGTATATAGTTACTTTTCTTTGCTTTTTTTCCCTCTTCCAAAGCTGTCTAAATATCACACTTGCTTTTTAAAATTCGTTCCCAAGATCAAATGCATAATTACCTAGTTCTCAAAAGCAAATGCAGAAATGTCCATCCAAAGCAGTCTATATAGGTGGAGCCTAGGAGTGAGACCATACGAGGCATTACATTCTAGAATAACCCTTCCTAGTGTCTTGCTTCCTTGAATTACTGAATTAATATATAAATTAAGAGCAGTTAGACTGCCAGTTGAAAAGACTTGTGTCTCAATTTTTAAAAGGCAGCACATCTGAAGTCATTACAGCAACTATAAAATGTGGTGCTCATCTTGACTATGCCAAAGACCCTCATTAATCCCTGCATTCTTGCCCTCCAGCTGCACTCCTCTTTCAGGAAGCTTCAGCTCCTCACACCTCTCCCTCTCACACCGTGCTCAGTACTCCCTCTGCAACATTGCTCAAGTTCCCCTTCTGGAGGCACAAGCCAGACCTGTCCTTTCTGAATACTCGTGGTATTCTTATTTCTACCTTTGTTTTAGCACTTAATTATATTTTACCTAGCATTTTATTATATACTGACTCTCACTTTTGTTTCTTTCATCACAAGCCTATAAGGAAAGGCACATTGTATGTGGAAATCTCCCTGGTTTCCAGGAAACGCCCAGTCAGACAGCACTGAATTTGAACTCTTGACTGTGCCATTTGCTAGTTGTATGACCTCAGACAAGGTACTGACTCATAAAGCCTCAGTGGGTCATTAAATAAGATAATGCATGCAAGTCACTTAGCAGTGGGTTTGCATATAGTAAGGATTAGAGAAACTGTGGTACTGGTCGTTATCCAAGTCATTGAAGTTGTTACAATCATTAGAGACTGGAGCTCACATGTGCTGGTACTTTGTATGACATAGTTATTCAGCCTTGCTAAGCTTTGGTCTCTTCATCTATAACATGAGAGAGTTGGACTAGATGATCCTACTTTTGGAAATCTCTGATCCTGTCATTGATTATTTATAATCTAGCTGAAGGCAAGCCTTGTATCATATTCTTCTTTCGCAATCACCCTAGGATCTCACACAGAGCACATGTAGTCAGCAAATCATACAACTAAACTAAAAATAGTGTATTTTAAATTATGCATTTATTTGTAGATCTGTGTATCTGTGTATGTGTCTGTGAAGAATCTTCATCTGTAAAACAAGAACTATGCATGTGCAGAATGTTTCCCAAGGTGTGGTAAATCAGGAGCTATTTTGTTTAGGAGACAACTGAGAAATTAATCCTCTAGAAGTCTAACACTCCCTCAGATAAATGAGTATGGTTAGAGATATGCTAGGATGCCCTAGGGTTCTCTGATGTTATCAGAGTATCCAGAAACCCTCTGACTGGGACTTCAGAGCCAGCCTTGCAATTGGCAAGGGCCTGCAAGCTAGCCTGGTCTGGACCTCAGTCAGGGCCCTAAAACTGTGGTGCTTCCTACTTGGATGAATCTTACTCAAATTGGCCTGCTTCGCAATCTGATGATTTCAGTGTTCAGATTTTGGAATGATTCCTGGTGATTCTGGAGACAATCAGAAAAAAATGGCCTCTTGAGAGTTAGACTTATATCAAAGCCATTGTATTTTAATTAATATCTTTGTACTAATTTCATTTTTTTCTTCTTGAAAAAAAAAAAAGCAGTACTGTAAGAGAAACTCTGAGATCATAGCCATTTACTGCCATACTCACTATGTTGTTATTGCCAAGAACATTTGTCTGCAAAGAAGCTCTTGGTTGCCTAGGAGTGGGCCAGCTCTTGCTGTTTGTACCCGAGCTGAGGTGATGATTCTCTATGACATCACAACCCTCCCAACAACAACGAAATGTGACCTCAGGTGCAGAAGAAGCAATGAGATTGATGAACTCTTAAGAGATGGTGACTATATTCTACTATTTAGCAAAAGAGAGGATAAATACAATAACTGTCCCAAACATGCTGTGCATGTATTGCAATTCAACCAAAGTGGACTAGGCATTTTACACCACTTGTCCTATTTGCATATTTGCTACATACACATCCATACTGTATTGTTTCTCTCTTCCACCTCTAGAGGTGATGGCTTTATATGCTTATGGAAAGTTTTTTGTTGTTGTTGCATAATTTATATGACATAAAGTCTTTTCAAAAAGCAAGTACAAGACTTTTGTACATTGCTGTTGACTTTATGCTAATGACTAGATGTGTAAAATCATGTTAAAGGTCAACGACTAGAACTTTGGCTATTTGGTAAACTCATTTAGATATTAATATTGTGGTTCAAATGGTAAATACAAATGTTTGTCTGAGAGAACTGCTAACACATATGAAAAACCTAGATATGCAAACACCAAAATGATAACATGTGAAAGCAGGGAGTTTCTGCATCATTGAATAAACTAACTTAAAGTATTGGCATCATAACTCAGAAGGCAGTACTGCTAATTGAACTATAAGTAAAAAATATGAGATTTCTAGATATTCATATTCTCTAGAATAGATACATATGAATGGGCTCCAGTTACCTTCAACTGTTTCATTAAGTGCCATATTGAAACATTTTGGTTTCATTCATTTCAACATTCATCCCTAAATTCTGGCATCATTCACTTCCACATTCATTCCAAGAGCATTTTTCTAGCCTCTGCAGAGAATGTAAAAAATTAGAAGTCATTTCTCTTAAGAAACTTGAGGAACAAGTTAAGACTTGAGGAAAGTCAAAACACACAAAAACGCAAATGACAGCTAGTAAACATAAATGGGCACAAGATTGCCCATGTAAGAAATAACCATTATTTAGTGATTGATCACAATGTAGCAGGTCCTATGTGAGGAGTAACACCAGCATTGCTTTATTTAATCCTCCCAGCTCAAAAGGCATTAAGGAGCATTTTTCCAGTTGACAGGGACTAGGAGATTTAATAATTTGTCCAAGGTTAATCTAAGGGTTGCAATTCAAACCCAGATCAACTGTCTCCAAAGCCCATACCTTTGAACACTCTGTGGGAAAATGGTTTAGCATTTGAATCAGCCTAAAATTTGAAGTCAGAGTTGTCAGATCCACTCTATACCCTGAGCTGTGGGACTTTAGACAAATCACCTATCTCCCTTGAGTCTCAAGTTCTTTTAAAAATAGAATAGGGTAGATGAAGAGATTTTGTAAGCCCTAAAACACTCTGCAAATATCATTTCATCATTTGCTAATATTTTCATCTCAGCCTGTATGTGTGTGTGTGTGTGTGTGTGTGTGTGTGTGTGTGTGTATTAGAAATATTGTGTACTGTGTTAATACTAATAAAAAGAGACTTCTTAAAAATGACTCATTTTGGAATCATAAGAAATTACTAGTCAGGAGTTGTTAAAGAAGTGTCAGGACTTCATTCACTGCTTAGAACAGCACAGCCAGAGTCTCATCTTCTATATGGAAATATATGACTCAATATTTAAAATGAAATTATAGTATACTCTTACTAAGTCTAAATGCATTTATCTTATTCTAATCACCAGCACTGACCCACCAATGGAGACATACTGAAAAAACAAGAATTTGTTATTAAAGCAGTTAGAAAGATATTGGTAATTATTATATCAATACGTAGTTCATGTCAAAACAGAAATGGGAGGGCAAGAGGCTTATAGAAAGAAGTAGAAGATTTTTTTATTCTTCCAGTAGATCTGAAGAGTTTTCTATCATTTCATAACTATTCTGACACATAAAAAGCTCATTGCTCAGACTGTATGAGTGAATGGGGCATATTTAAACCCTTTTACATCTTTTTGTTGTTGTTGTTGTGCTTCCCTGAGAGGACTCTTAGTGGTGAAAAGACAACTCATATGTCAAGCTAGACAGTAAATTGACACGTGATGTGAGTTTCATTTATACCACCCTTTACTAGCATCATTTTAATCTAATTGACTTTTATTTCCGCCATCGTAATTCTTTGAAAACATTAATCAGTGCTGTTTCACTTTAAGCACATTTAAAATTTCCCTAAACTTAAGAATTTTACATTATTTCAATAATTAATATCATTTTTATGCTTCAGTCTAATTAGTTCTCTAAAAGGGGAGCTGTATTGTTTTAATATGAAATTCAACCTATTACCCTTATGAGTATTTTCTAAAAATATTGTTGAAACATTTTTAAAGAAAGATAATGAATTTCAGAAATAATTTCACTGGAACATAACCACCCTTTGGATTTCCTGGATTTAGATTAGCTAGTGGTAGTTTAATCAACTTAAATTTACTCTTTTTTGTTTGTTTGTTTGTTTAAAAAGGTGGGCTTAAAATATGGATTCCTTCCCCCACTCTTATCTGCTTCAGGATAGGAACACTTCATAAAGCTGAAACAAATCAACATAGTTTTGAACTACTATATAAAATAAAAATGAGAAAAATCTTGGAAAGAAAAACAATGAGCAATATGAGATTCTGATGTGTTAGGAGGCTTATTTAAAAAAAAAATGCTAAACTATGTGCCAGTTTCTCAGTGTCATTTGTCACATTTTGGACTACATTGAGATAAGCTACACTAATAAGAAGAAATCAGCTTTTTATATTATGACGTGCTTACGGAGCTTTGTGGAGGAGGCCCTTCATCGTATTTTTCATCTCCTCCCACTCACTCAATGTACATAAAACTGGCTTGTCGGCAGAACAGGAAGGGGGCAAATCTGGTCTAGAGTAATCACCAAAGCATTTTCTGAAAAAGATCTGAGAATCCAGGGTCAAATTCTCTCAAATTTAGATTGTAGAGCCTGGTAGTGGCAATTGTTTCATGCTTTCTATACTTAGCATCTGTGATCCAAGTTGTGCAGTGATACCATTCCCATCTATGTTAAACTACACAGAACACTTTACATTAAACACAAAAGTAAAAGTACTTTCAGACCTCTTTTTATATTTTGCTTGTTTGCTTTTTAACTTTATTTAAGTCTATGTGAAACGGAACGATATCAGAAATCTCTTGGGTCTAAAAGGCCAAAGCCAATATGAGGCAACGGGCTGAGCAAATATGTGGTCACCTGGCACTGATCTGCATAGGGAGTTGTTCTGAATAATTGACACTCAGAATTTCACTTGGGAACCCAAGAAGTCTAGGTCAGCTATGTATAATGCCTAAATGCACCGGAAAATTTCTTCACTCTCCTCTTCTCTTGGGAAGCATAAATGTGATATACAAATTGTACACCATACCCTTCTTTCTGCCCAGAAAAGATAGCATGGAGATTTCTCCTTTTCCAGTATAGGAAAACAAATAATTTTGTTGTGGTAAAACTTATTATTAACCTCTTGTGAGCAACTCATTAGCAAGAACTTCTCACGCCCAAACTTAATCTTGACGTTCTCTTCCTCAGAACTGCAATTAGTAATATAAAAGTTAACTGGACTCCCAAAAGGTCAAAGAAAAAGGAAAGGCTCACAACTATCATTTAAATAGTACAGTACAGTTCACAGAGCACTTTCTTAGGCAGTGTCACATTTCATTTCCACAATAACTCTGTGAGATACATAAACAAATACCTAACATTATATAATTTATTACTTCAATTCACATCTTACACATGATGAAACAAGTTGAGAGAGGTTAAGTAATTCATGTGTGGTCACCAAAACCCATGCTATTTCCCTTGTGCCTTGCCACCTGAGACATGACCTTATGTGTTTCTTAGGAGAAATCCCAGTAGTAAAATACTATTTCCTGACTGTGATAGAAAGATCAAGAGAGTAAGAGATACAGGAGCTATACCCATCTTTCTCAAAGTGTCTTCATTTTCAGTATATTAGAGTACTGTCAATTATCTGACAAGCTCCCAACTGTATTAATATTCTCTCCAGGTATGATTCAAGCCCAATAGCTGCATTTAAATTTTCATTGATTTCTAGACATTAATACTCAAAAATGATACACAGCCCATGTTTCTGGCATTCCATATGACCATCTGCTAGCATGGCGTGATGCCCATTCACAAGGTAATAAGACAATTGCAGGAGCACACAGATGCCAAGCATTCCAAGGCTTAGAGTGATAACCTGCAAAAAAAAAAAAGCAAGCAGCTTTTCTTTTTCTGCGATGAGCAGACCCGTCTAAGCTAAAACATATCAAATCACATCTTGCATCTATTCCATTAGGGGAAATCACATTAGGTGACATAGGGTGGAGAATACAGAGAAGAAACTGCTGTTACTTAGTTCAAAACCTTGACTCATTTCTCTTCGTAGGTTATGAAGAATAATTAAGGTACAATCCTCTAGAATCAAATCTTGGCATTTTAACCTAAGCTCAAAGACAAGCAGCTGCCATAGAGAGAGTGAATGTTAGGTGGAAAATTCCCAAATACATTTTCCAATGTTAGGAAGCTTCAGACCTTTATTTACTTGTGATCAATCAATTCTCCAGTAGCATATGGTTCAGACAAACAAAAATGTTCAAGTGTTGAGACAGGATTGCATTTTCTGTAGATGCAGATATGGTACCTCTATTGACTCATCTGCCTGAGAATATAATAAGGACGATATGGTAAACACATGTTCTCCTCCGAATCCTAGCAAGCATCTTTTGACTAGAGCTGTTTACGTGTTGCCTCACTGGAGACACATGACTCGGTCTTTGTTCCTTCACAATATGCTTTTTATACCTATATTTGAGCTGTTTAAAGAATAGTAGTGAGAAGGGAGGCTAAGGTAAGGGTAAAGAAGAAAAGCAGAAGAAATTAGAAGGCAGGGAAAAAAAGGGGGGGAAATTTGACAATATAAATATGTTAATAATGATCCTACAACATTAATTCTTATGGCTAATTCCATAGTAATTCTAGAGAAAACTACATTTGGATATTAATGAAGAAATAAGTCTATTTGCTTAATATTTGTTTCTGAAAAAGACATAGCTTTTTCCCTCCTTCACCAATTTATAAAAACACATATATTCTGGAAAACAATATAGCTGCATGTATATTTGTTTTTCATGGATAAGTATATACACATATGTATATACAAATACGGTTTTATTTGTTTATTTGTTTTGGTTTTTTTTTTTTTTTTTTTTTTGAGATGGAGTCTTCCTCTGTCACCCAGGCTGGAGTGCAGTGGCATGATCTCAGCTCACTGATACCTCCGCCTCCCAGGTTCAAGCAATTCTCCTACCTCAGCATCCTGAGTAGCTGAGATTACAGGTGTGCACTGCCATGCCTGGCTAATTTTTATTATTTTTAGTAGATACAGGGTTTCACCATGTTGGCTAGGCTGGTCTCGAACTCCTGACCTCATGATCTGCCTGCCTCAGCCTCCCAAAGTGCTGAGATTACAAGCGTGAGCCACTGCACCCAGCCACAAATATGTTATTAAAAACTATACAGTCGGGTGCAGTGGTATACATCTTTAGTCCTAGTTAATTGAGACACAGAGGTGAAAAGATCCCTTGAGCCCAGGAATACAAGCCTGTAGTGTATGGTGCTAGTGTCTGTGAATATCCACTGCACTACAGCTTGAGCAATATAGCAAGACTTCATCTCTAAAAAAAAAAAAAAGAAAAAGACCAAAACCCTATATAAACATAGCTTTGTGTACACACACATTACAAATCAAAATCCAGATTGTAGCAAAATTCTTGTGAATAACATTTGGTAGGTGGCCACTTATATATAGGATATTTTCTTTCTTCTGTGCTTAAAAAGAAGGAAATTAAGTGTAAGATGTTTCATAATAAAGCAATATGAGAATACATAAATATATGAATGTGTAAATATATATTTTTAATAAAGTTGATATGTCTAATAGAATATGGTGGCCCTCATGGTAAACTGAATTTAGTTACATTGCTGAAAAATTTATTTATTTATTGGTTTACAATTCATTCAACAAAAATGTATTAAACACCTGTAATATCATAAGTAAGTCCTCATCCTCAAGGAACAGTAGTTGTAATTATAGTAATATAAATGTGCTTTTATTTCAAATCACTTTATTTTTAATCTTTTATTCCAGAGATTTAATGAGTATCTAATGTGTGTAAGGAATTGTTCTGGACCCCAATGATGTAATTTAAAAAATCATTTCTGTCCTTAAGGTGTTTGATGTGTGAGGTAAGATAGAAACTAGAAAATATGCTAATATATTGTGTTTTATGGCAATACAGGGGCGCACAAGTCATAAAAAAGACAATGCCTTTGCATTTGGTGATTTGTGGAGATTTCATGGGGTAATTTCTAAGTTGTTTCCTTGACATTTGAGGACTACCAATTTTTTTTTTTTTTTTTTTTTCAGAATTAAGTATGCATCTGTGTGTGCTAGAGTAAGAAGGTGTTATACTCTGAGAGGTCCAAAGATCATCACATATATAGTTCTGAGGACCCTGTAGGTATTTATTAAAAGGCGGGCCAAAAGATCATGAGAGGAAAGTAAGAGAGTAAAAGAAGAGCCACCAAGACAAGGAAGGTCCCCATAAGAAAGACAGGCTTAGCTATGACTAAAGGTGTTGCTGGGTATGAGACCATGGAGGATACATCTGTTTTCAACTTAGGGCAAGAGAATATCAAGTTTCAGGAAGGAGACATTATGATTGTTTTACTTGCTATCAGATAATAGATTCTCTTACCTTTCTTTCTTTTTCTTTTTCTTCCTTTCCTTCTTTCTTTTTTTCTTTCTTTTTTCTTTCTTTCTTCCTTTCTTTTTCTTCTCTCTCTCTTTCTCTCTGTCTCTGTCTCACATCTATATGGCTATCTATCCATATATTCACACAAGAAAGAAGGAAGGAGGGAGGGAGGTAGGGAGGGAGGGAAAGAAGATATCCTGAGTGTAAATTGATTCAAGCTACTTGAAATTTGATAAGTGTGATTCTCACTTGAGGGTACGCCACAGGAAGCAGTCAAACTTAACTCTGTTAAAGAATCATCAGAGATCTATTTTAAAAACAGATTTCAGTATTCTTAGTATTCAGAGTCTCATTCAGTTGGTCTTGATTAGGATCCGGCAAGCTCTCCAGATGAATCTGAAGTATACAGTTGAGACCACACTTTGGGAGATACTGCCTTAAGAAATATTAAACATCCCTTCCAATACTACATATATTTTTAGTATACTTTAAGTTCTGGGGTCCATGTACAGAATGTTGTAGGTTTGTTACATAAGGATACACATGCCGTGGTGGTTTGCTACATCCATCGCCCTGTCATCTACATTAGGTATTCTCTTAATGTTAGCTCTCCACAATCCCCCAACCCCCTGCTATTCCTCCCTTTGCCCCTCCACTCCCCAACTGGCCACAGTGTGTGATGGTTCCCTCCCTGTGTCCATGTGTTCTCATTGTTCAACGCCCACTTATGAGTGAGAATATGAGGTGTTTGGCTTCTGTTCTTGTGTCAGTTTGCTGAGAATGATGGTTTCCAGCATCATCCATGTCACTGCAAAGGACATGAACTCATCATTTTTTATGGCTGCATAGTATTCCATGGTGTATATGTGCCACATTTTCTTTATCCAGTCTATATTTGATAGACATTTGGGTTGGTTCCAAGTCTTAGCTATTGTGAATAGTGCCACAATGAATATACGTGCACATGTGTCTTTATAGTAGAATGTTTTATAATCCTTTGGGTATCTACCCGGTAGTGGGATTGCTGGGTCAAATGGTATTTCTAGTTCTAGTTCCTTGAAGAATCGCCACACTGTGTTGCACAATGGTTGAACTAATTTACACTCCCCCCAACAGTGTAAAAGCGTTCCTATCTCTCCACATCCACTCCAGCATCTGTTGTCTCCTGATTTTTTAATGATTGCCATTCTAACTAGCGTGAGATGGTATCTCAGTATGGTTTTGATTTGCATTTCTCTATTGACCAGTGATGATGAGCTTTTTTTGATATGTTTGTTGGCTGCATAAATGTCTCCTTTTGAGAACTGTCTGTTCATATCCTTTGCCCACTTTTTGATGGGGTTGTTTGTTTCTTTCTTGTAAATTTGCTTAAGTTCTTTGTAGATTCTGGTTATTAGCCTTTTGCCAGATGGGTAGATTGCAAAAATTTTTTCCCATTTTCTTGGTTGCCAGTTCCCTCTAATGATAGTTTCTTTTGCTTTGCAGAGGCTCTTAAGTTTAACTAGATGCCATTTGTCTATTTTGGCCCAATGTTATTATTTATCTGCAAAGATTAAGTTTTATAGTTCCACTTCACTTTAATGGAGAAGGAGAAATTTCCATTTTTATGAAGCATGTTAAAGTTACCAAAGATCTTAGAAAAACTCTTTGAGTGTTTATATGTATATTATAATATATTAAATATACATATGTAATTCTGCTTCAATTTTAACCTCTCCCTGAATAAATTCCACATTGCATATTTTTTTTTTTAACAGGAAGACTATGGTTTAAGAGAATGTCAGTTTTAGGGAGAAAAGGGAAAATAAAGTAAAAGAAGGAACAGAAAAACCATCTATGAAAGGAGTCTAAGTCCCTATTAAGGTTATCATTTTTAGTTTAACCAAAGAAACAAAAGTGAAATCCTAATTATTCAAAATTTGGGTGGCTGAGGCTGGTGGATCATATGAGCCCAGGAGTTTGAGACAAACCAGTGCAACATGGCAAAACCCAGTCGTTACCAAAATAAAATACAAAAATTAGCCAGGCATAATGGGGCATGCCTGTAGTCCCAGCTGCTTGGGAGGCTGAGGTGAGAGGATCACATGTGCCTGGGTCAAGGCTACAGTGACGCATGATTGTGCCACTGCACTCCAGCTTGGGTGACAGAGTGAGATCCTGTCTCAAAAAAAAAAAAAAAAAAAACGAAAAAACAAATAAGATTTACGTAGTTGAAATTATATCCCAAACTGAGAATAAAAAGATTAAATAATAGACATTTGGTCTTTGTGTTCCTTCACCCTCATCAACTTAGTAAGAGGTTGACATTTTTTTAAAAAGGTAGTCAAGATCTACCAGTTAACCTGGACAATAAACAGGAACTCTATTGCACCATGTTTCAGCTTGGCTTTACAGGATGAGTGAGTAACTTCAAATCTAATCAGGATGGGAAATTTTGTCTGAACAGGTGTGAAAAGTATTGGGCAGCTTCCTAGCCACCATGACACTAATTCTTGATATGTACATACTAGAGTGAAGCTTGGCAAAGCAAAAGCACCACTAGAAGTGGGAGGGGCAAGGGCACGGTATAATAAGTGCAAGGAGTTTGCAGCAGGATCAAACTGGGTAGAATTCCTAGCTCTATGACTCACTAGATTTCTGTCCTCACTGCAAGCTATTTATCCTCTTTGAAACTCAGTTGTCTTACCTGATAATAGAGATGATGACTTTTTCCTCAAAATCGTGTTAAATAAATTAGGTAAAAAGCCCACTCAATGGTAACCCACAACAAATTTTAGTTTGCTCATCCATAAAGATTGCTTTTAGGATGTTGGAAATACAAACACCCAAATAATCAGCAGAAAATGAAAAAAATCATAATGGAGATGTCTATTGTTATGTTCAATACTGCTGTTCAACTGAACTATCCTTCAACAATTGGTTCTAAATATTATGTTGGCAAAATGTGTGAGAGCAATTAGTACTTGGTTCTTTTTCTGAGAGAATTTGATACGTTTATCTCTAAAGATTTTTTTCAATCCTGTAGGCTACTATGGTAGGTTAATAGAATCATATTTTGAGATATTAATTGATATTTCTTTCCCTGTACATCCCCCACATTTTTTGTGCATTTATTACTGTGACCATATCAGTCCATATAGACTCATCTTCCAGGGGAGGATTTAAATGGCTAAGGAAAAAGAGACAAAATCTCAATTTTCAATTCCATTCATAAAGAAAAACAACTATGAAAAACAAGAAAATAAGTGCAAAGGATATATATAGAAAAAATGTTTGAAAATGAAAAATTAAAAGCCCTAAGGATGTAGAGCACAGTTTATACCATAAATAACAGTGTTGGAAAGAATAAAGGATAAAGTAACAGTTGATTTTTGAAATACAGAGAAAAGTGAAACAACTCAAAAACAGTCAAATGCCACAAGTTCTCACATATCAGTGGGAGCTAAATAATGTGTACCTATGGGTGTAGATTGGAATAATAGACATTGGAGATTCAGAAGGCTGACAGGGTTGGGAGGTGGATGAGGGCTGAAAGATGACTTAACGGGTACAATGTACATTATTGGAGTGATTGTTACACCAAAAGCCCAGACTTTACAACTATGTAATATATCCATGTAAAAACTGCGCCTGTTCCTCTTAAGTTTAGACAGTTTTTTAAAGAAAAGAAAAACGTCTCATTCAGATTGGAGTTAGGAAAAGAAATGGAAGGAGTCAGTGGTGGAAGGAGAAACTTGGACACAAAGGAGAGGGGAAGAACAGGGTTTAGCCGTAAGTATGGGGTTCCCTCTTCCTCATTCTTTCTTTTTAAAGAAGTCTGTGTTAATTGTAGTGCCACTTTGGAACAGAAGCAACGAGTTAGTCAGATGCCTTCAGGATTAGATCTGAGGACAGATTCCCTGAGGTCAGACACCACGCATGGTGTGGAAAATATCCAAAAGATTATGAAGCTCCTACGAGGGAGGCAGAAAGGCTAAAAGAATTTCACTGGAGTAAGAGAAACATAGCTTCATATCCACAGACACCCTGACTGGATACATTTTGCATCAGACAAGCTGAAGGCCAGTATGGTAGGACCACGGATACGTCCCGAACATGTGTCCGAGATGGAGGTTCAAGCGCCAAGCCTGAGCAAAGTGAGTTACACTTCAGTGAAGACAGAATGTGTCTGTGAACCACAAGCCTCCTTGTCAAAAACAGGATCTAGAGTACCCATCAAAAGGAGAGAAGGATAAGAGGAGAAACCAAAATTAACTGAATGTAACTCTAAAGGAGACTGAGAAAAACTGAGGGAAAAAAAAACAGTTTACCTTGAACTATCTAGGTTTCTGTTATGAGTACTAACAGCTACTGGAGAGCTAAAGTTTGTGTCTATACTTTGTTGTCGCCATATACGACATTCACCGTGAGAAGTAGCCAACGACAATCTTGTGGAATATGATAATGACAAGAGTAGATATAATGCATGTTTAACTATAGCATACATCAAGAATGCTTCTGAGGTAGCTAGAAGGGAGAATAAGGAAGGAAATTTATTATTGCTATGGCAGCAGAAGTACAAATAGCCTTCCTTAAACAAGGACTGACATGAGCATGCTGTGCAACTGTTTAGCTTTAAGAAATATAATTATAGTAATTACAAGAATGATTTCTATTTATAAAGCAATATTTATAGGTGGATGTTTCTTAAAAGTTGAAGCCATATTTCTATACATACATTCTAAATTATTCATGATTTATGCGACTCTTTCTCCTCCTGTACCTCGTCCTCTTCATCCTCTCCTTCTGGAAGGTAAACATGGGCAATGGCCTTATAAAAAATGATTTGAAGTGAAAGCTGCCATAGGTTTTTAATCACTGTTTTGTCAATACAGTGATGTGACATTTTATAAGTTTAAGTTCACTATCATCACAGGTAAAGTTAAGTCTTTCTTTAAAATCTCCAGATTCATGCCCCAATATTTCATTTCTTTTCTAGTGCAGCATTGCCTATACTATATCCTTTCTGCTGTGTTTTAAAATAGTCTTTCTTATTTCCAAAAAGCTAAAAATGACTACTTGGAGTAGCAGGAAACACCCTGCTTTTTTCTCTTTACATGTTTCTTCTTCAGGTAGACTTAACTCCATTCATTCATTTAGTCATTCAACAGTATATATTGTGTCTACTATATATGCCAGTTCAAATGTTTTATTATTTTAATTTTTTGAAAGCTTATGTTGAAATAATCATTTGACTATTATATGTGGCCAGACTCTCTATGATTTGCTTAAATTGGAACATTTAAACGTTTTAAACAATTTTTAGAGTGATAGTTTCCACATCTCAAGGTCCTGATTGCTTCTGAAATGGTGGACTCGTAGCTATGCTATGAGCCACAGAAACATGCAAAGTAGGTTCTCAAAATTAAGATATAAATTAGATCATTTAAAAAACAACTCATAGCTAGACAGTGGGCTAAAAAGTATTACAAGTATTCTAATAGGCTTTATTTGTTGTTCAGATACAGGTTGAATAGTACAATCCCTTCAATTGTGTGGTGCAGCAATTCCAGGGGGTATCATTCACAACAACTATGCTAAAAATGGAATTCCTGGAATTACGTAGAATAATGATTCTACACAGCCATTCTACAAACTCCACCACTACCACAGCCACTACCTCTGTTCCTTCTTTCTTCAAATATGTTTGTGTGCTTATTAAGAGGTGATCCTTTCCCAGGATTGATCAGGCCAGTCTCGGTGGTCTCACTCCCCATGCCATCATAATTTTAAAACGTGACCCAGTTAGGGTGAGAATAAATCCCTTGATGGCTTCTGGATGAGGGTTTCTCTTACAAAAAAAGAGAAGTGGAGTAAGACAACACTCCTCTTCTTCCATTGGATATAGTCTTGTCTCATGCGACGTTTGAAGCTGTTGCACCCATAATGTGCAGTAAAAAAAAATCACCAAAATAGTCAAGATAATAGAAAAGGAACCCAAGAACTTCCCTACCCATATGGTTTTATTGTGAGATAATAACCCCCTTAGTTCTTGAGCTACTGTCAGTCGTTCCTTCTCTTACTTGCAACCAAAAAATCCTTAATTAAAGTCATGAATTTGGCTCCTGCATTTAGAGTATGGAAATAGAGGGATAGAAAGAGTTTGTAACTTCCTGTCATGTCCTCTGACTAGGAAATACAAAAAGAAAGAAAACAAACCCAGCCTTCTGGTGTTTCCACCAATCTCACTATGGGACTGCAGATCACTGCCTCCTAGGACATAGTTAAAATTCAGTGTTTACCAGTTGTTGTGGGAGGATGGAGAAACAGTGGTAAATAAGTTAACTTGGTTTTAAAAAATTAATTATCTGTGATACTTTGAAGATTAGAATATAGTTTGGACTCCTAAAACACAGTTGATTCACTTGGTAATTCTATGTGCACCTAGCGGTTTATTTTTCTGTTCCTATGTGACTGCCTTTCTCGATACCTAAGGCTCTCTTCACCTCTCTTTACCCAGATAGTTGGAAATCTGATTGCTGTATGATGCCTGTGTGCATGACACCACACAGGAAAAAGAAGGAGAATATTTATGAATTGCGGCTCAGATTTCTCAGATGGGATACAGCCCAGACCTTGTCACTTTTTAAAACTGTAATAATAACAACAACAATCACACTGGAAGCAGGGTGTTTATTTTTATTTACTTATAATTTCAACTATCATTTTAGATTCTGGCGGTACATATGCAGGCTTGTTACATGGTTATGTTTCGTGATGCTGTGCTTTGGGATACAAATGATCCTGTCACCCAGGTAATGAACATAATCCCTAACATTTCGTTTTTCAACCCTTACCTCTGTCCCTTCCTCCTCCTCTCGTAGTCCCCTGTATCTATTATTGTCATATTTATGTCCGTGAGTTCCCCATGTTTAGCTTCGACTTATAAATGAATACATATAGTATTTGGTTTCCTGTTTGGCAGGGCATGTTAGATAGCAGACAGATTGTACTTAAGTTTGTCTTTTTCTGATTACCTGTAAACCTATGCTAAGGGGGATGAATACCTAACACTGCAATCTATTTGTACGTTTAATTTAGATTGAGAGTCATTCTTCCTATCTGTTGCCAACTAATAGGAAAGAGTATGAAAAAGGGGAACTTTTCAGTTATAAGGCTCAAGTCAACCAACATCAGGTCACTTGATAATGGTAGACCTGGCAGGGGTCCAAGGCAGGGGATCCTTCATAGATATTGTGCATGTCTTCACTCCTGTGATGGCTGTGAACTATGGTGGCGCATCTATGTATCAGCAAGAAGGAGAGAAGAAAAGCATCAAAAAAGAAAAAGTGAATGGATATTACTTTCTTGGAAAAAACATGGTATTTACTGTTCTCAGAAGGAGAATTTTATTTTTCTTCTTTTAAATTAAAAAAAAAAGAAAAAGAAAAAAACCCTCGCATAGCTTGTGGCCTTAAGGAGAGAAGCACAGGGACAAGGCTGCTTTTGTACTCTATTAAGGTTGAGATTAAAGTCCCTACTGATAAACTGAACATTCTTTAAAAGTGACCAGAAGCAAACAGTGTCTGTTTGCTGCTACTTTATTACAAAGACACCACTGAGAATAGCTAAGAATATACTATTTGATCTTTAACAGGTTGACCAAATGGTTGCAGTTGGCTCCAGTACATGAGATGCTTTCTGCAAATTATTGTTTCTAGTTATAAACCTTTATAATATCTCAGAATGAATTATGTATGTATTTCATGTTTTCTTTTCTGTTATCAGCCTTGATGTTCTCATTTCAAGTTTCACCCTAGCCTCCTAATAATGCAATATTGAGGCCATTCAGACACTAATTATGCCTCCGTGGCTTTTTTGAAATGACTAAATCAGCATCAGTTCTATAATTATCATTAGCAAGTTTGTATCAGTGGCTCACATCACTTGAAAAGCTCAACTTAAATGATTTGTGAATGTACTCATCTAATACACTGAACACTCTCTATAGATACAAACAGGTGCTTGCATATTGCTTTATGTAAAATAGAAAGTCTGTACATGTATATTTGTATGAAATATATTTTCAATTCAATTTTAAAATATTATTTCCATAGCTTGAAAATATTAAGCTATATAGAGACACCCAAGATACCTGTGATTTAAAAGCTCAGTTGTGGCTAGCAGTGTAAAGAAATAGAAAACTATTACTCATACTTAAGGCTAGACCTGATGTCTTCCTCATTTTCAGAATGTTCAAATAGGAATCTGGGAAGGATGATTGACAGAAAGAAGTATCCAAATGCAATTCCTCTGTATTTTCATTGTTTCCATTCTTGAATTATTGATATTGCCAGTAGTCATTTGCCATGAAAACAAGTCAAGATACATATGGTAAGCACTTACTTGAATGCCACACTTTTACATGTTAAAAAATATTTACAGTATACCATACTTATAATTTAACAAACTGGCAAACTAGTAGGGAGAATATAACAAAAAAAGAGGAGCATGGTACAAATTATAATCTTAATTCCGTGACTCAATGTATAAATGTTGTATGAGAAAATATTACTGGAGAAGAAAACAGCTACTGAGAGGAGAAACCATGAAGATTTCTTTGTATCTCTTAGAAGGGAAAAGACTCACCTAAAACCAGGAAAACCTGATAAGAATTTCTGAATTTAGGTCTCTTTAGGAATAGTGGAACATATATCAAAAGCTAAGCCATTGTACTTCCCAGCGACAATCACTTTATATATGTACACACACACACACACACACACACACACACACACACACGCATATATGTTTTTTTTTCACACCACCTATTACTAGATCCTTGTTTGTAAAAAAAAAAAAAAAAAAAAAAAAAAAAGAGGAAAGAAAAAAAGAAAGAGAAAAAAAAAAAAAAAACTTGTGCCAGGCTGTAGTATTTTATGACCTACATTATTACCCTCTGGGTAGTGAAATGATGGTGCCAAACTAATTATTGCTTTGTCTAATTTTAAATCCAGGTCTACGGAGATTAACAGCTTGCACATTAATTCAAAGCACCAACAGCCCACCTAACCTAATGCCGTTTTAAATGAATTAAAAGCTCTGTTTAGGAAACTTTAATATACTTTAAATGAAGAAAATGTACATCTATATTTTTTCTTCAGTTTATAAAAACCAAATTCACTTTGCTTATTTTGCTTGTTCAAACATACTCCAGGGAGGAACTTTCTTTATCTTCAGGCATTACTTCTCTTAAAAATGAAATATCTTCTAAGCTTGAAAGCATGATCTGAGTGGAACTAATTGTAAAGTGGGGGTGGTGGTGGGAGAGAGAGAGACAGAATGAGCAGAAAGACCATGTTCAGGTAGAGGGAAAAAAATTCAATTCCAGTGTATTGTCCCTTTTTATATCTTTGACATTAAATGAATGCCTTTAAACACGCTGACATTTTGTAATATTACAAAATGAATGTGCAGAACTGAGCAATCAATACAAACAGACCATCTGTAAAAAAGGCAAGAAAGCATATCAACAAACCTACAAGAAGGACTGATAGTTTGGGGGACCAAAAAATGCTAGACCATTGCAATAGCTTCCCACCTGGTCTCCCCGTTTTCAGTTCTTTTAGCTCTATCTTGAAGCAGGGTTCAGCTCACTTAAATCTCTTCACTCCAAACCTTCTAGCACTTTTTGTTAACTGCTTACTGAAATGCAAACCTCTCAGCCTGGGACTCAGTGAAATTCCTCTGCAATACATCCCCAATTCTCATTTCCAACCTGATTTCCAATTCTGTGACTGTGTGAAGCAAAGGCTCAACCAAACTAGATTATATGCTGTTTTCTGCAAATACTTCTCCAGTTTCCTTCCATTTGTCTTTGCTATTTCCTCTACTAGTCAACGCATTAATTTCCTCAGTAAAAATTTATTTTGAATTATCCCAGTTAATTTAGGCATAGCCAAGAAACAAAGAAGTTACAGCAATTGCCTGCCCTCAAGAATCTCAAAATCTAATGTAGTAGTGAAACACATGAAGATTTTTAAAATGATGTGAAGGTTTGCTGAGAATGATGGTTTCCAGGTTCATCCATGTCCCTACAAAGGACGTGAACTCATCGTTTTTGATGGCTGCGTAATATTCCATGGTGTATATGTACCACATTTTCCCTATCCAGTCTATCATCGTTGGGCATTTGGGTTGGTTCCAGGTCTTTGCTATTGTAAACAGTGCTGCAATGAACATTCGTGTGCATGTGTCCTTGTAGTAGAATGATTTATAATCCTTTGAATATATACCCAGTAACGGGATTGCTGGGTCAAATGGGATTTCTATTTTTAGGTCCTTGAGCAAACACCGTATATTCTCACTCATAGGTGGATGTTGAACAATGAGAACACATGGACACAGGGAGGGGAGCACTACACACTGGGGTCCATTGGAGGGAAATGGGGGAGGGGCGGGGGGGTGGGGAGGTGGGAAGAGATAGCATGGGGAGAAATGACAGATACAGGTGAGGGGACGGAAGGCAGCAAACCACACTGCCAAGTGTGTACCTATGCAACAATCTTGCATGTTCATCACATGTACCCCCAAACCTAAAATGCAATTAAAAAAAAAAGAAAAAAAAATGATGTGAAGGTACAAAGAGAGAGAAAGAAAGAGTCTGAACAGGCGAAAGATACTTAAGCTCCTCTAGGAAGTTTGGGGAGTGGGTCAGAGGAGGTTAAGTGCTGGGTGTCTTAAGGAAGTTAGCTCACAGAAGAGGAGAGGAAAAGTCAATTCAGGAAGGGGCATACTGACCAGCAAGGCATCGGGAGGAGAAACAGCACAGTTTATGCAAACTACAAGTGGTCTGTTTTATTGGCAGATAAAGATTGCTAAAACAAGGCCAAATGTAGTGGCTCGCTCCTGCAATCCCAACACTTAGGGAGCCCAAATCAGGATGAACACTGTAGTCTAGATGTTTGAAACTACCTTGGACAACATAGTGAGATCTGTTCTTTGCAACAAATAAAAATTTAAATTAAAAAAAAAAGAGAGAGAGGAAAGATTGCTGTGACAAAGGCTAGAAAAGTTGTCCTCTCCTTCACAAAAGAACTCATTTTCCTCCAGACAGAACTCCTTTATAACTGTACTTTATAATATTCACTTTAGGAAATATTTATCTGGCTTCATACATAAAATGTTAATTTCACTTTTCTTTAAATCCTCTGCAATTTTTAAGGTAATACTTTTAACTACAGTACGTATTTAACACTTTCTAAATGAAATTGAGAGCCATGCAAAATCAGGCAAAACTTGCAGCAAATATACACACTATAAACGTATGTGAATTCAAAAATATAATACTTAGGTTACTAGAAGATTTTCCAGTTTGTCCCTACTGTAGAGCTACATCACTGAAGAGATGTATGAACCACACTAATATCATTTGACAGTACCTGCATTTGAGTGTAATTCTGAACAAATTGAATAATTTTACTCAATGAGGTCAAGATCTTCACTAGCTTTTGTGGGGTTTTTTTTAGGGGAGAGGGTGGCACATAAAGACTTCTTAGTAGTCTTAGTTGAAGTTAAAATGATGAGCCTTAAAATAAACTGCAATTTTATGGAAGCATTAAAAAATTATCCTGTCACTAATTGGCATTATTGTAAGAGCCTACCTCAGATTTTTGTGAGTAATATGAAAGAAAAAGTCTAGTTTCATAAACAGTTACTAAGTCCTGGAATGTGTTTTGAAACCTGGGAGTCTGGAAGAAAATAGTGTTAATATTTAACATTTAAGTTCAAATCTAAAAGACAATATTTGAAACATTGAATTGGATTGAGCATTTTATGTTTTTCATTTTATGAAAAACTATACATCTTAGCCCTCCAAACTTGTTTTTTCCTTAAAGCATCTTGTCACCCTCATCTTTTCTACTCGCTGTCTACCTTCTTCCTCCATTTGTTTTTTCCTTTCCTTTCTTTTCCTCTCCCATTGCTTAGGTAAGGCACATCTCTGTGTCCAGCCTAGCTCATATTATCCTTAGTTCAGTACAGACAACCAGGTGGCCATTTGCAAAATCACATTCAATATCATCTTGCTTATTGCCTAAGCCTCCACTTTTGTTGTTGTTGCTTACATTATTTTGAAAAGAAAAAGAAAAAAAAGTAGAATTCCCCTCTGAATTAGGAATTCCCCTCTGAGAGGAAGGCACATACACACACACACACACACACACACACACACACACACACCTGAAGAAAAAAGTTACGTTGATTTTTCTTATGATTTTCCTAAAAAGTAAAGTCCGAATATACTGTGTATTAGAAATTCATATATTAGTCAAAATGTAATGCATTATATTTTAATGTCTGTACATTTAAAAAGTAAAATAGGAAGAGAAATGATATGGCTAAGAGTGGAAAAAATTAGTCAAATTGATTCTTTTCTGAAATAACTGTCTGACTAGCCAATCAACTTCCTTTAAACATTCAATTTTTAACTCTCATGTTATCTCAAGAAGTTTCAAAAATATATATAAAGATGGATATCAGCTACAGTCAGAAACATTTGTTTTGAATAAAATTTTGAAGACAAATGCACGTAGAATATGGTGACTGTTAAAATGCTAATCATACCACATCGTTAAAGATAGTTTTATTAAAACAACAAAAACTATGAAACATTGCAAACAAAGCAATGGATCTCTGTGAAAAAGAAAGTCATTTTATTTTCCTTTGCTTGAAGTAATTGGAGAAAAGCAACTTTTACCCATATCTAAAAAAAAAAAAAAAAAAAAAAAAGGTAGAAACAGTGCAATGACAAACTCCCATGTATCTTATTATTTTGCAAGTCCCATAATGCATATTCTATTATGTAAACCTCTTTTTCTCCCAGAGTATATGTAATTTTGAACAATTTTGAAACCGTACATCTATCCAGTGCTCTTTTGAATAGTTTGCCAATTATTTGATTCCAAAGTTAATTATATTTATTTGCATGTTGAATGATGTTTTTTAAAATGTGTATTTCAAATGAACCTATAAGGGAATTGGAAAGGGAGGAGTTATTGTCTATTAATAAACTCTTGCTAACTACACCTTTTCCTCCTTTTTTTTTTTTAAAGAGCAGTTGTTTTATTTTAGACATTACAGATGAACAGCTTTAAGTCTATCATCAAAACACATTGTTTTTGTATTCAGTGGCTACTCTATTATACATTTTATTCCCTATTTGAATTTATACAAGGAACTGTAAATTCAGTACTAGGAATTTAATGTTAAAGGTTGATGAGCTCTGAACTTTTTTAACAAACAAGAACAGAGCAGTTTTGCCCGAATTGCACAGAGCATCTGCTGTGTGTCCAGAGGACTTCTGGTCATCATTCCCCCAATGGGCAATAACTGCGATTATGAGCGCTTCACAGTTTTTTTTTTTTTTTTTAACTCATCTGTACTCAATCCAACAATGACCCACAGATATTTTCCTACACTTATTTCTTTGTGGTAATTTCCAATGAACAACTTCATAATATCATTTTCAAAGCTATCCTGTAAAATATAACTAAAGAAGTTTCAGTGTTCTCTGTTACATTAGAATAAAGTTCTTCTGTTTTATTTCTAAGACTCCTTTTTAAAAAATGCACAGAAAGGTCAAATCCATTCCAAATAGAAATCTCATTGCTTAGAAATATTTCTTAGGATCTCGAATCACTCTTTTTTGTCTTTTAAATTCTGTCATCTGCCTAGATTTAACTAAAATAATTTTTATTTCTCAGAGTGTTAGCTAAAGGCATCCATTCAAAGGTAAGAATATCATAAAAGGAGAATGGAATTAATTTCAAAGTATATATTTGGCATTTTTAAAGAGTTACATTTCAGCATCTGGAGAGCTGCAATTTAGGCTATCAAATCTACAACAGAGAAGCTGGGGGAAATGTGAACACCCTTATGAGGAGGGTCAGTCCTCAGCAAGTGCATTTTCGGTTCCAACCTTCAAAGGTAACATTTTCAGCTTGATAGGCTCCTGGTGGAATATGTAATTTGCCTCCTTCGTTCTTAGCTTCGTTGAAATATAGAGGACTTGATGTCCACCAGGCCAAAGTATAAACTCACCATTTATCTATTAGTCATATTTAATGAAAACGAAGAGAAATTATGACCCAATTCACTCTCTTTCTCATTACAATTCCTAAAGAACTTTGCCGGGCACATTATCTCGTAGACATCATGATCAAATGTTATTGTTTGCTTTATTATCTCAGTTGGATGGTTGGCTAGTCTAGAATGAAATAGGTTGAAGGCAATACTCTCAGCCTGGAAGTCTGAATGAGGTTCCCATTCAAATGATCCTGATTGTTTGCGGGTGGGGCGGGGTGATTAGTAAACTAACTGAGCTTATACTGCATAGTAAGCGTCTGGATGCCGCACATTTACATCTAACAAGAGACCCCAGAAAACGTGTGTGTTTCTTAAACCTTATGTTCCGAACAAAAGGCTATCTCAGCAACAGACAATCAGCACTGCATTGCTCCCTGGGATGCGAGCAACACACTCAACTGCACATTTCATTCTTCCTCGGCTCCCAGCACCACAAAGCCCCTACTCTCTTCACACTCCTGAGTCCCCAGATTGCTCCATAGAGGGGGGTTGGGAAGGCAGAAGCCTAACGTCTGTGCCTGCGCACCAGCCGCCGGGACCGGGGCCCCCCGGGCGCTGCTTTCTCCGGCCCGAGCCGCCTGGGGGAGGTAGGGAGGGGAGTCCGGGAGCGCGAGAGGGGACCGCACACCTAGACACTTAGGATTTTATTTATTCACAGGGAGGCGGGGGGAGGGGAACTGGGTGAATGCGGATTTTCCCCCCGAAGTTGCCTCTTCCAAGCAGATCAAGTCATTTTCTGGCTGTTGCTGGGGGCCCCGGGGAGGGTGCCGGTGAGGTCTCGGCTCTCGGCACCAGATCCCGTCCCGTGCGCAGAGCGGGTAGGGAAGGGCGGACGGGCCGCAGCTGTCGAGAGGGCCGGGAGCCGGAAGGGAAGGGCCCGCGGGCCGGGGAGCTGCGCGGCTCTGTCCCGGGCCCTCCAAGGCAGGCCGGGGAGCGCAGGGGCCGGCTGGTCACGCGTGGGAAAGAAAGGCCCCTTCCCCCGCTAGGGCGCCGCTCCCCTTTCCCCAGGCTGGGCCGCCCGAGAGTGCGCGCAGGGAGAGCCGCGAGTCCCCGCGCGCGTAATCATGACCTCGGGGCCCTCTCCGGGCCGCGTGAGCGCGTCGGCGAGGCTGGGCGGCCGCCGCGGCCCCGGCCGTGTAACATGACCCGAGCGGCCGGCCGGCCGGCGCGGCGCGGCCATTGAGCCCTCCCTGCCCATGAATCTCTGGCGCGTCTCTAGCTCGCTCGCCCGCTCGCCTCCCGCCTCCCTTTCTCCCCCTCCAGCTCCGCGGGCTCCGAGCGCCTCTCCCTCTCCCTCCTGGTCCTCCCGCTGCCCGTCTCTCTCCACTGCCCGCCTCTCGCCACTGCCTCCCGTCTTCTCTCCCTCACGGCAGCCTCCGTCTCTTTCTCCCTCTCTCCTTTGAAAACTGATCTTTGGCTCTTAGTGTGAAAGTGATTTGAATTTGGCTCGGCGGCGCTCTGCGCCTGCGCCCAGCCTCTGGCATGCTGGCTCCTTCCAAGCAGCTGTTTTGGGTTTGAAATTCCAACATGGCAGAGGCTGCAGTCCGTCTTCCCTTCAAAAACTTGGAATGATTTCAAATCATAGGCACCTTCACTTAACCCTAGCTTCCATTCATCAGCAAACACATCGGATCGATGCTACGCTAACCTATCGGGTTCTCTCTCCGCGCGTTCAGGTAAGAGGAGCTTCGTAGTTTTCTACCATCTGTTTAAATTTGTTTTTGTTTTATTTTTAAAGAATATAAATACATACAAGACCTGTAATAAAAAGAGATCTTCGAGTTGTGCCGTAAACAGTAAATTCAATTTGCACTTGTTTCTATTCCGTACGCCAACCTGCTGTCTAATTTCTCTGTTCAAAGTAGCCCTGAAACATTATAATGCATATTTTTGCTGCTTAATCATTGTAACAATAGTATGGGATTAAGAGTTCGCGATTGCAAGAATCTCGCTTTTCGCTATATTGGGCTTACTTATTACTACCTTTTTACTTAAAAAATGAAAAATAAGAAAGCGGAGCCATAGGGTGGGGCTAGACTTTCTTCGGGAACTAACTTCTAAGTAAATAAGAAGTGTAAATAAGAATCTTGCACACACACAAAAAGTTGAGGTTAAATTACAATCTCGTGGCTGGGGGAACGAGAAAATGTCAGAAGATCGGTTGCAGAAAAATGTAAGCACATCATCTAGGAGGGGGTACAGCGTGGTGGGCGTATTGTTGGCAAGGAACGGGAGAGAAAGATGTATAATTTAATGGTATATACAATCCACTGATCCTATTACCGTCCTCCCCGGAGCTCTTGTTAGTTTCAATGGGAGTGAGTGAAATTGACATGGACTTGCATTCCTGGTCATGTGCTTTTTTTCCTTTCTTTCTTCTCCTGTGATCTGAGATCCCCTTTTTGTTGATGTTGCTTTCCCCCTTAATTATATGCATGTAGGTTAAATGAATACCTGACGAAAGGGCCCACGTTTCAAGGCAGTGACATTTGATAGCTGAGAGGAAAAGTGGCTTTAATGAAAAGCAACCTTTGGAATTCCTGCTTGTGAGAAATCCAATTCAGCTTTTTGTGCTGCCAGCAAGAAATGATCAGTAGCACCAGTGTTTATGGTATGTCAGTTTTGGAATTTACTTCCTTTGCATCTAAATAGGAAAGACAAATGAAATAGCATGATAAAACCATTGAAGACTGCTTGGCAAACAGTTGCTCATGATATAGAATTCCTTTTTTTTTTTTTTTAAATATATGTTTAATGTCACCATGCTCTTTTTCTTTTGCTATCACTTGTTTGTATATTGCAGTTTTGATTAATATATCACTTGAATCCACTTTTATCGGTTTTAGCTGTCATCCAGAAGTTGCATGTTACTAGTAATACATTATATAACTACTGAAGTCAAATAGTATGTAAATTAGTTAAACTCAGTGTGGGTTTTTTTATTTTCTTGAGGGGGGAGGCTGGGCAAAGGGGAGAGAGCAGGAGTGTTGGGAAAGATTACTAACTAATGAAAGTATATATATATATGTACACACACGGGAACAGAACTGGATGGAAATTTTATTTTTCTCAATCTATTAATTCAATTTGACTATCTGCTCTGGATAATTGCACTTTGTGGAGTAATTGGTTCTTTAGAGTGTGTTTTTCTTGGGGGGGGCGCTGAGTGAAGAGGTATCTTTTACATGAAAATAAAAAAATATATATTTTGATTGCCCAAAGTCCTTGATGCCTTTTAAAGAATAGGGGTAGGTTTTTTTCCCCTTTCCATTGACTTATCTGCCTGTCAGCGCTTTTTACTTTTAACTTGTGACAGAATTAAATAATCAGGCACTGAAATTGACTTCATTTGAAATCGCTCTTTCCTCTTTCTTTCCAAAAAAAAAAATTCAGTTAAACGGAGAGGGGGGTTTTCAATAGCTCTTGTGGCAGTGCCCTGTGTACACTTTGTGATATTCAATTAAGACTGAGAGGGTACAACAACAACAACAAAAAGACTTAAAGTATTTTGCGTAACCAAAGGCTATGTCCACTTTAAACTGGCTTTTGTTATTGTTGTTGTTCTATTTGTTATATTTACCCCATGACCATTAATTCCTCCTCAAAAGAAAGAAAGAAGGAAAGAGAGAATATGAAAAAAGAAATAACAGTGGGGCAGATCTGCCAGGGGTCTGTAGTGTGGCCGTGATCACTGCTCTCTCCTAACACAAATGTGAATCCGAAGAGAGGAACTACAAGACCCGTTGCGCGACATACACTTCTGGTTGGACCCTGGTGACTATTGAGCTGAATACACACCACACTTACACGATAGGAAGGATTTGATTGAATTTTGCATTTGGAACTTGTTGACTTTGAAGCGATCAATAAGAAGACTGTTTATTTTAGATGCACATAATTTGCCCTGAGAAATGTTTTAAGGAGGAGAGAGCACAGCTTTTTTTCCCCCGGAGCTGTTGGAGCGAATGGGATTGCCAGATGGGCGATTTCCCTCTGTGATGTTAAAGCTGTAATATATATTCAGAGCAGATTGGGCTGCTGCCTGTGATGAGGAGGATATTACATTTATAAATTTTAAATCGGAGCTCGGACAATGTGCTGAGAGCAGAAATTGGATGGTTTGACTGTTCACCGTATTGATACTTAAATGTGATTTCTAGGTAGTACTAATAACAATCCTTGCAATAATTCATAAAAAACATACTGGCATAGGCAGTTATATAATTCATGACATTTAACAGCAGATTTGAGTGTGTAAATTGCCACCCTCTTAAGTCTCTGCTTACTATTAAATAATAGTCACATAATTCATTTCCCTATGTTTAAATGTCTGATGTGCAAATGATGTTAACTTAGGAGTCTTGTTATCATAGATTGGAATTCTAGGTGGGAAATTTTATATACATGTATATAAAGTAGACACTTGTGTATATGTAGAAAGTGGCATTAGTGGCTCCTACTTTCTAATTCTTTACTCTGATTATTTTTAGATTTTGTTTGTCTCAAATGTGTGGCCTAAAGGAACCAGAGCTACAAACCTAAAAGACTAGAAAGTGGGCAAGTGCTCACACTCTGGCAGCTCTGCTGTTGCAAATTAAAAGTGTGTTGTGGTCAGGAAATGAAAGCTACAATGTCTCTTTTGAACAAGTCGTTTATCAAGAGAAACATCTATCAGGGACTGCCTTGTCACATTGATCCTCTAAAAGTTAGTTCTGAGGTGGAAGCTACTTTGATGTTTTTGATCCTAAATTTAATACAACAGAAAAAAAGCAAGGATATTTTGACCAGTATAGATTTTTAAAAATGTTTCCTGGAACCAACAGGATCTGTTTATTAGGATTTCACTATGTGTGAAGTTTTCTGGACATAACAGTTGAAAGGTTGAAGGGGAAATCCCAGACTTTATAAATTGAGGATTGTTAAAATATACGTTTGTAATGCATTTAGTGATGGCTGGCTTCTTGGTGCACATGGAATGGACATTTTGAACATAGATTATTCAAAGTGAAAATTATTTTGAAAGAGTATTTTGGAAGAATATAAAGAGAGTCAAGAGTTTTTCATTCATTCAAATTTTAGTTATCCTCTTCTCCCTCTCTTTTACTCCTTCATTCTTGCTTATTATTTTCATTATATTTGTGACAAATTAGCTTTTATTTGGAAAAGAAACATTGTTTCTACAAAAAACATGTCCCAAAACATGCTTGCACACATCATCTCTATTGTTTATTAATTGTGCATGTTTATGGTTATCAATATAAATTGCATGGACATATAAATCCTTTGGAATTTCAGCTTAAAAATAGAGGTATCAGATTAAACATGGTATGTATTCTTGAATAATGAATATGTTGTATGCATTATTTAAAATTTAGAAAGTATTGTTAGGAAAATGACTAAGTTGAAAAAAACATTGTGAAAGCAGTTAGAAGCAGCCTGCTTCATTCTGGGAGGCAAAGATAGGAAGGAAGTGTTTCTTCTTTGAAATAGAGTTTTTGGATACTTGTCTTACACTGCTGGAGGCAACTTGTTATTTCATGTGAGTCTATCATCAAATAAATAGGGAAGAGTATGTTGAGAGTTTTGAGAAGTGTAATACTTGCTAATTAATCATGTCTGAAATGAAAGAATCATAGCAGGGTAATAAAGTCTTATTGTTGTTTTCCTGGAAGAGGGTAAGACTTCTGTTTGGAAACTGTATGTGCAAGTTGATTTGCTTTTCTCTTCTGAAAACACAGTTTATAGAGTCTGTTTGGAATTATTTCAAGAAACACCTATTTTTTCTGAAAATGCAGTATTTTTCTTTCTTCTATCTGTATTGAATCAGTGAGATTCTTAAAACTGTATCTGATATCTTCTGAGTGAAAGTAGGGGGTTTTATTCTTTCGTTGTGTTTAAGACTCCTGCAGCTGAGTTTCCAGGGCTGACATTTTTTTCCTTTCCAGAGATAGAAAATATTTTTTGTTTTGGATTTTATTCATGTTAGGCAGGAACTTTGAAAACCTTTTTGTAGGTAGTTAGTTCTGATAAATATACAAGAGTGCAGAAATTTCATTAATTACTTTTAGATGATACTATAAGAGTGTAACCAGAGGGAAGAAAAGAGGTGGTATTTCCAAGAATCTGTAGAAACCATCTGTATTATTACTTGGCATTTCTAAGATAGTCTAAATATAAACCACTGGAAAAAATATGGGTAATTTCATTATGGGTTAATTATTTTTTTTTCCTCAGCTTCTGGTTGTCACCTTTTAGAAATTAATATCTTACTCTGTTCATGCATAGGGACAGATCCACAAAGTTTGATAGTCTGCACTGTTTTTTCAGAATTTTCATCTCAAGGTGAAGACAGCCATGCTAATACTTCCCTGTTTTTGTTTGTGTGAGTGTTTGTATGCCTTCAATGATTACCTAGTTAAGTAATCAGTTTTAATGGTCCAAAATCAGCAGAATTACTAGGTCTATTTGGAACAATTGCAGGCTTTTATGTCTTGAACTTTCTAGTTCTTAGAACCTTGGTTTAATAGATATAAAAATGTGCTGTTTTACCTTTGATCAATATATTCTTGAGTGCAGATTTTACATAATACTCTTTATAAAGTACTATGTTCATTGTTGAAGAGTTAATACATTTAATTACCAGGAATTTAAATTGATTTATAAATTTTTGACTGGGAGAAACTGTTCTGCAGTTTGTTTGAAATATTGACATATGCTGCTGATAGATAAAACTTGATTAATCAGCATATCTGCTGTTTTTCTTGCATCATTGATAAACTAGAATAAACAAATGGTACAGAAAATAGTGCAAATTTTAACTCTCAATCAAAAAAACTTACATGTCTTCCTTTTGAGATATACAAGAGCTAATGTTTTAGTGAAATCGGTTGAACTTAGAAATTATTTAGGGGTACCACTTGGAAGCTTACAAGTCCCCAAATTATTCTGCCTTTCAGTTAACACAGACACACATACACACACACACACACACACACACACACACACACACACACACACAGAGATGGGGGGAGAGAGAGAGAGAGAGAGAGGGAGAGAGAGAGAGATAGAGATAGAGAGAGAGAGAGATTGTATCTACATTTTGTTTATTGAAAATGAAAGAATGTTTTCAACAGACTGCAGATAAATGGCCAGTTTAGCAAGTGCTTTCCATGGTTGGATTTTGTCATTTTCTTTTTTTCCTAAACTTGAATTTTTAACATTAACTTTTTCATTTAAATTCTGGTAGAAATTTTAAGCATAGCTGCTTTGGTATGATTGCTGATTACTGATCCTTTTGATATTTTTGATGTTATCATTTAAATGGCAATTTTATTTTAGATATGTTTGTTTAAAAAAGTAAAATAGTAGAAATAAGGAGTACACAAGAATATACTCAAAATACATGGTAGGTATAAGTTTGAAGCAAATCAAAAGCAAGAGGTATGCCATGTTTTCTTAGGGCAGCACCACGGGTGCCTGCTCAGAAGCGCTGCCTCAGTACAGCACATCTGTAAGTACCTGTTGACAACAGTAGCTAAGAGACTCAGGAGGCAGAAAAGATAGGTGATCAGAAACCATCAAAACACAAGATATCATATGGCACTTTCTGTTAATAATATTTACATATTTTATGCAACAAATCTGCTTGTTGTCTTGTTATTTGAATATTGACACTTTGCTTAACATTGCATATGGTGGGCTGTTGTTTCAGGGTATATCAGAAGCAGTAAATCCAAAGGAGAATTTCAATTTAGATGTATTTATGTTAAATATATGTATAAATGGATATGTTTGCTCATATTTTAGCTCTCATGACTTTCACAATGCATTTATAGTATCACTGCTTCCAATCATTTTTGAAACTGATACATCTTGAAAACAGAATGCATGATTTATTATATGAAGGGCCAAGGTTAAACTTTTTTTTACCCTATAGTTCAGCTTAAGTATTCGTATTTTTGTGTTGGGAAATGTTTTTTTAGAAAGTGTGTTTTATTATCTTGGAAAATTTGCTTTTTGCTAGGTTTCTGTTCTCATTTTCATAGGATGAAAAGCTTTTATTCAAACAGTTATTTAGGATATATAATTTACAATAAAGCTTTTTTTAACTACAGAATATAAAATATAAAATATCTATAAAATGTTTTCTTTTACCCAATTTCATAATGTTAGAAATACCTTTACTTTCCTATGTTTTAATTTCTGCTGGTATTTTATGTACTTACTCCATTCTGCTTGTGGATGTATTCCTGGCACGAGAACAGAAACCGCATTTTACTCCATTCATATATATATGTATATAGTTTTTCCCGATTTAAGTAATGTTTGCCTTATGTCAACTGGATGTTTTTTAAACAACTGATAATTAAATGCCATCCATATATGAGGGTAAACTAATCTGAGAATCGGTAACCTCTACTTTCATGCATTAGTTCATGATGAAATATTATTCTTGGAAATAGTAACATGCCAAATAACATTTTTAAAGTAGTGTAATGTGAAGCCGTGGGTCTCTGTATGTTGTTCTAAACTTTCTGCTTATGTTTTAACTTATCCTCACAGTTTACAGACATTTTTACCTTCTTCTAGGACCGGCTGCATAATTTCTGAGGCCCAGTGCAAAATTAAAATGTGAGGTACCTTGTTCAAAAATTAATTTAAAGACAGCAACACAGAGCATTAAACAAAATGCAGGGCCCTTTGTGTGTGTGTGTATGTGTGTGTGTGTGTGTGTGTGTGTGTGTCTGTGGTGGGGAGGAGGACTGTGTGCCTGCACAAATGATAGGTCAATGAAGCCAGCCCTGCCTTCACCACCTACAGACTTTTATCTGGGGCCAACTTTGTGGAAGTCATTAGGTTTCCAATTGGAGACGGACTATTCCACAACGATTCCATGTGCCTCTGCCAAAAAAGATACTACTAAAACTGATGGGAAATGGACCGCTAAATATCTCCTGCTCTTTCTATACCTGAACTGGGGATTGCAGTATTTGCTTTCGTCTCGTCTTGTCCTGTGTCTTCATATCTCTCCTATGTATCATGTGAATTTTTGTGTAAAGATTGTTAAAAGGAACTTTTTTTAAATGAGTTACATGTCGGTACATACTTCAATGTTTATTCCCAGGTTCAGAATAATTAGGCTAGGAGGGTTTCGGTGAGATCTGTAGTTGAGAGCCAAGAAGGTTCTCTATTACCAATCACCGACACTGCCCCTCCTAGATTAAGGCACAAGTAAAATGAGTTGTTTTTTTTTTTTTTTTTTTTTTTTTTTTTTAATGTAGAAATCCTATATTATCTAATACAAATCGCTGAGCGTTAAAAAAGTGAAAGCATAATCATTGAGTGACAGGAAGGAGGGGCAAAGCCCCCAAATAACCTTGTTATAATGGTATCAGTATTACTACTTTGACATTACAAAGTGGTATTTTAGCTATATAAACATGTGGTGACAGCTGTGTTAAAGATGAAAAGTAACTCTTTCATCCAGTAACACTAATGTTGCAGTGTGCTATTTTCAAATCCTGGACTCAGTTTCTCAACTTGTATTTCAATACCCACCCCCTGGCCCCGAAAATTAGAGTCATATGACTCTTTTACCCCTTTGATTTGAACATTCTGTGCTGATAGGTCGACAAAACATTTACATTATTGCATCCCATAGTACTTATCAATGAGATCAAACTTCATGTTAAGATACCTAAAACTGAATTTTGAAGTCAAATGGCTTTTTCAAATCAAAACTGCGATATGATGGAATGTCCAGCAAGTATGGATCTGAGTGCACTTGAAGTTGCACCATTTATTTTCAAAAGATATTTCTCACATCAGATGACTCTGCCAGGAAGGGAAGTATCAAAGAGCTTGGAAAAAGTAACTATTCTTTTATGTAATCCAAGACTGGGGTGAAAGTGGGGGGCTTTAAAGATATTTTTGAGGAAGAACAAAACTGAACTTATTTTGAATGCCTTGTTAGACTTTGTGGGGAGAAATGCTACGTATGAGATTTTCTAAGAAGAAAAATCTTTGCCCTGTGTAGCAACAAGGCATTGCTCTCCACACTGATAGGCACTTTAATAAAAGAAAGCTTGGAAATAACTATTATAATAGTGTCCCATTTAACTAAAAATTATCCCACAGTTTAGGAATCTTTTTTTTTAATTTTTATTTATTTAGTTAGTTATTTTTACTAAGGCATTGCAAAATTGAAATATTTTAGTAGATAGTTAGCTACTATTCCTATTTTCTAATGTTCTGTGTTCTGTCTATAAATTCTGTAGTATAATTTCAATTGGGAATCTTCATTTCCTGCTTTACTCCTATACTTTGGAATGTTGTATTTTCATTTTAAATGTTTGCTTTAAAAATGATCAAACTAGGAATTTGGGTAAATAGTGGCAATATAGAATATTGTTATGCCAAAAATAGCTTTTTTATTTTTCATATGTTAATTTCTTTTCCCTTTCCATTTCAAATTGAAGATTGTAAACTTTCTCTTAGATCATATACCTCAATGATGCTAAATTATAAATCTTAATTAGGTATGATTCACTGATTTTAATCTTACAAGATAATTATCCTGAGTAGGATAAAAAGGTTCCCTTAAGATTGAAGGCATTTTCATTATAATCCCCATTTTCAGATCAAGTAAATACTATGAAATAAACACTACTATTATTCTTTTATGCTTAATAGTTCATACTTTTAAATTAAAGTATATGGATAAAGAAATAAGGCTATAGATATGGCAGTCTTACTGTTTGCAAACTAAGTGCTTTTGATAAATTTTGCTGCTAGGAATTACATGTATCTAAGGGAATCTTTTAAATAAAAATTACAGTTTTGATTATCTGAATGGAATATGTTCTTGTGCATGTGCATAGATATATTTCTTTGTGAAGGTATTGATGTCAGGGACACTTTTGGTATTACTCTTTATGAGTAATTAGGTTAAGGGGGTTAGTTGGAAAATGTATCCTTTCCTGGAAATGAAAAATTACATTCAAGCAGAGGTAAAAGAGTAGAACATATTCTTGACTTTAAGTACTTAAAAAGATATTTTATGAGTCATTTTTGAAGAATAATATGCAATATGTAACTTGTTAAGAATAATCGTCATTTTTACTTTCTAAAGCACATCTATATTAAAACTGACTTTCTGTTCATGACTTGCAAATCTGGAGTCAATTTTAGGCCCAACTTACAAAAGACATGGGTCTTATTCCCCCTGCCCTTATCGTGGTATCCTATGCCAGTAGTGTCAGTACAAAGTTCTTTTTTAAAGAGAGATTTTTATTTTCATTATTCAGAAGATCAAGCAGCATTTTTGGGGAGGAAAATTCTGATAGGACCCAAATGTAGACATTGGGACCCCAAATGGCCTGAATCCTTGTCAGACAAACTGGAAGGAAAAAATATTACCAGCTTTGGAGTTTTATATGCCTATATGAACAGTGCTTTTTCTTTTTCTGAGAAGATTTTAAACATACTACGAATATAATAAGTGTTACCTAATTGGAAAACTATGTTTTCTATAATTCTAATAATACTAATCAACCAATCATCCATACGAATTTACTCATTGATGGTAAGATAGTAGAATTTTGTTCAGAAATAGATGTTCAGTCAGAGCTGTTATCTCTTTAGAAAAAGTAAAAATTATACATAAGCAAAATTCTTTTGAGAACTTTTTAAAAACATGGGTGTTAAATCTCCATCAATAACATTCTTGGCAGTTAAAGTATTATTGAAATTTAACATTGAAAGCTTTTTATTATGTTTTGTTCTTTAATAAGACTCTAAATGAGTGTATGTAGTGCAATAATGCCTTTTTTGTTTACTTTTTTTGTCTTGTTTTATTTTAGCATCAAAGTAAAAAGAGCTTATGGGTAAACTATTTGGTACTATTGATTTTTAAAGATATCTAGTAAGGACAGTACAACATATAGTATAGGTTCGTGTATAATGATGGGTAAAAATCTACCGTTTTACCACCATGTAATGATAGATCCTTGAAATTTTACCCTACTACACCAAAATGCCACAACCACTAAGATGGGAGGTGTTGCTCATGTATGATTGGAATATATGTGTATACTTAAATACATATTTAAATACATATTGTCTGTATTTTCTAACCACAGCCTGCTGATGTTCTTTGCTTAGGGCTAGAGGGAAAACGTTTTCTGCTATTTTGCTATTTGCATACTCACCAAGAACCTCTCCGTCTCAGCCATCTTCCTACCTACCTAGCTATGTACCCTTTTGAAGAGCTGTTATTTTTCTTTTCTTTTTTTTTCTTTTTTGATATTTATCTGCAAGCCTGGTTATTACTTGATCAGCTGGAAAACAAAATTTCATTTCAACCACCAGAATATATTTAGATCATGAGAGGTAGTTTGAATTAATTAAGAGGATAATTTTAGGCTATATATTAAGGAAAAGTAAAACAACATTTGTTGCCAAGGACAACCTACCCTTTTTCCTGAAAGACCATATGTTGGAATAGGGGAAGTAGCCACAAGTTCGAGAAAGTCATTGAGGCAAGGCTAAGGTTAAAGACTGTTTTCATGTGGTTGTTACCCAAAATGATATTGGCAATTTTATAAATTAAATCCTAATATTAATTTTGTAAAATAAACCTCATCACTTATTAAGGATCATTGACCAGTACTCAGTAAGTAGCATGTAGCACTATTTTAACAAATTATATTCTCCATTTTAGGAACAACTGATTGTATATCAAATCCTGACTATGTGGGATTTGTGAGTATGCAAATTAAAAGAACTATTCTCATTTTTCTCCCCATAATTTTAAAAGTGTGGCAACATATATATGCCTTTAAAATGGTTCAAATTATTCTCAGACTCTTTTTTTTTTTTCTCTCTCAACATACTCAAGTTGTTTAGGCCACAAATGAAGTGACAGAAGAAAATTCATGGAAGGTGGAGGTACATGTCTTTTAAGCCTTCTTTTGGAAACTAATGTATTTATTGCCATTATGGAAGTTCAAATCATTGAAGGAGTTAATACTTTGAACTAGTTTTAGAAAAATTTGATGTTAAATTTTGTATCAACTCAGTAAATGCTAGCTGTAACTTTATGACCAAACAAAAACCCAAACAAACAAACAAACAAAAAACAATAAAAAAGTTTTGCCGAAGCCCTACACCAGATCAGTTAGATGAAATCTTAAGCTCCCAGATGACTCTAATGTAAACCAAACATTTACACATCTCAGGAGATCTTAAACTTTTCACCTTTTAAAAAGTATCATTCTTCCTGGTTTGAAGTTATGAAAATAAAGATATCTATCCAGAACCGAACATACTAATGACATATACAGATAGTTCATTATCTGGCTGAAGTTCAACAACCTATCTAGACTTTTGAAAACATTTCTACCGGGCCTGTAAGAACACCTCAGTAAAATAAGAATGATGAAGGACAGTGTCAGCAGAAGCTCATGGTCTATCATTTTGTTGCCTTGGGTAAGCCATTCACCCTCTCTGAGCCTTAGTTTTTAGTTTACCTTTTTATAAAAGAAGAGATGCTTGAGGTGATCCGATGGCTATTAAGATTTCTTGCAGTTTTGTACACTCCGTGACCGCCTTGTCATGGACTAGCAAACTCAAGTAACTTGGACCCTTGCTAGTGGCTTAAAAGTTGCAAAATATTTTTGTTTCTTGTAAAAAAAAAGCTCCAGAAATTATCTTGGAAACAATGTAGAAAGCTCAAGGACCATTTATTACTTTGTTAAGCCCATCAGAAGAGATGATAAGCATTCATTAAATATGCTTACTAATTGGTTGCATGCAAAAGTGTCAGCAATTCTAATATCTTAAGAGTGGGTGGGTATTAGTTAGCTAATGCTTTTCCCCTGTAAGAGATTTCAATAGAGTGGCAATCAGATTAACTTAAGCAGTGGACTTAGGGACCTCAAATCCTTAAAATATTTAGTATGAAAGTGGATTTTTATCAAAGTGAAAGCAATACCTTTTTTCCTGTACTTTATTAGCAACTAGTCTTTGTTCACTTTCTTTTCACTTCCTGACATGTGCTTCTCCACTTGTTGAAATCCTACTAGGACTTTTGTATCCAGGTCAGATGTTGCATCATCTGTGAAGACTTCTTTGAGGCACCCTAATTAGGATTGATTTCGACATCTACTTACTTGTCCCTTAGAACATTTGAAATACATCCTTTAGATCACTAACCATCATCTTTCTCCTACTACAGATTGCTAGGCATTTGTGTTTCTGTATTATGAAACTGTAAATCCTTGAGAGCAGACACATCTAATTCATTTTTATTTTTAATCTCTTCAACATGTGTTTATAGTATAAGACCTATAATAGATATTCAATAAATATTTGGTGAATTGAATTGATAAAAGCATAGGAGACTATTGCTTGGTTAATATTTTATTAATCTTACTTTAAAAAATTGAAAGATGCTATTAAAATGTTGAAAGAATAGATCTTTGAAAATTGTATATTTCATTTAGAAAATTGAAACTTCTCTATTCTTTATATAATGTTATTACCAAAGAAAGACTTTATAACCCTGAAAAATAGTTTTATAATTACATACTTTAAAAGGCGCTTAGAGTCATTAATTCTATTTTTGTATCTCTAGATAGAAGAGCATTTAAACTCTTTTATAAAAAAATTATGCTATCTTTAAAATCTTATAAAACATAAATTTATACCTATTTTTATTATAGGTATAACAGATAGCTTTAAATCACTATTTTCTTTTGAAATAGTTTTTTCTCATGTGTTTGCAGTCAGAAAAATTTGAGGGTACAGAATCATAAAATATTAGACTTTGAGACTTCCAGATTGACTTCTTACCAATGTAGAGTTGACTGACAGCTACTCTGCTTTTGGTTGAATGTGGGAAATAAGTACCTCCTAAAGCATTTCTTTCTATTTTGCCCTTTCTCTAATAAATAGGCAGTTGCAAATATGTGCCCTGTCAGCACTCAAGACAGATTTCCTGAGAAATATGATGATATTGGGTGGTAAAATGTGAGATGCAAACTAGTCGATCTATAGGTGATATAACTTAATTCATCAGTGTTTTTGGTTAACATTTTAATTGGCCCTGTTCTCTAACTAAACGGTGTCTATTAATTTAATTTGTGCTGAATACCTGGCAGTAAACTATTTAGCTGGAATTCCAACGAACAACTCTGTCTTTTAGGGGTTCAGTAGCTTTACCAATTGGGTTTGTGTGTTTGAGGAAAGGTCAGTTACTTTCTCAAATCTACCATGAATGTTACGATAAATAGCATTATAGTATTTCTAAGGCAAATTCAGTTTGATCAAATGTTAAATTGTAATGAGTTAGGCAATAGTATTTGACAAGATTTCTACTTTACATTTGTGTTTTTTAACCTAAAGATGTACCAGAGAAAAGTATTTGCTCACATTGCTTCATCAAAGAACGCAGAAAAAAACCAGACTACTGTCATTCTTTTAAAAACACAATTTTTACTAAGAAAACCTATAACCTTTACTGAAAGCTCACTCGTTTTCTTCCAATTTGGGCTCTTGAGAGCTGAAAAGTTCTAGATGCTATCTTACCACTTCATATTGAAATCTAGGTTGATGTCATACACTCTATGTAGAGGAAAGTATCTGCAGTGCTGATTGTTGAACCTGAATCGTTACAGAGATGTGCCATTTAGTGAGCTATAATGGACAAATGTTGCTTAGTTAATTGTATAAAAACACTGCATCTTCAGCAAAGAGCTCTAATAGTACAGTATACTGTAGGTAGAATAGTAAAGATTGTGAAACAATATGTTAAAAGTAGCAAAAGCATTTTTGCAATTTGACTACAACAGTGAAGACCCATGTGTTTAGTTCTTTTGTTAAATAGACTCCTCTGGTTTTCTAGAAATCATCCCATATACTTCAAGTAAGATAAAATTGTTAAACTGTAAATTAAAGCCATCAGATTGAGAGTAAAGACCACAAATTATAAAGCCTTGTAGTGGTAGCTTGCCAATACCCAAATAAAATCTAGGGAATATTTAAAAGATAGAGGCTTAAAATTCTACTTGTTTTATAATCAGGAAGTTGTGGAGTTTTAAACTAATACAAATATTCATGAGAATTATTTACCTATAAAATGCCACCCAAATTTTCCTTTACCCTTCTGGTAGAGGAAAATTGGCTGATTCCTCTCCAGTGGTAATCATGTAAGTTGATGGCCACAAACTATGAGCCATGGTCAAACGTCAGTGGTTAATTGTTTATTTTATTGGCTGCCTTCTTTCACTCCTTTCTCCTTCCCTCCCTTCCTTTTTATTTATTTATTTATTTTGCCCCTATATGCATAGTTGGCAGCTGTCAGTACTTGAATTTTTAACTAGGTCTAGACATGGCAATTACTGAAAAATATGAAACTATATTTGTCCTCTTGGCCTAAGATCTGAAATAAAAGATAAAATTATTTCAGGCCAATACATCTACATATGTACATGTACCTGTGTGTGCATGCATGCATGCATGTGTGTGTGTGTGTGTGTGTGTGTGTGTGTGTGTGTGTGTATGTATTTATTCAGTAGAGCAACCTGTCTTTACAACAAATGACAGTGTTGAAAGCTCTTTCATTCTGAATGGACCAGTCCGTAGCTCCATGCAGACACCATCTAAGTGAACCAATTTAACTATCTTTCCAGAATCTTAACTAAGTGGTACAAGTCTGTCTTGGAGGTGGCACTTATTTGTCCCTTAGGGGTTAGGTTTGGTTTGATATTCAGTTGAAGTGTCAGTAAACAGATTTATGAGAAATTAATTAGAACTAAAATTGAAGACAGATATTGAGGTCCAAGTTTACCCTAAAATGGCTTAAATATATGTGTCCTATATGCATGAAAAGAATGTTTTCTAATGTCTCTTTTGATTAGAATAGAAACTAATCACAAATAAACCTCTATAATGTGCTCTCGTGATACAGTTGTTTTCATTCAGTGGTTGGCCACGCCTTCTTTTAGCCCTGTCTTTGTCCAGGGTTTAGTTTAGCCATGCATATGTCCTTGAAGATAGGTAGCATCTTTCACAAGATTTTGTACAAGTGAAATCAGATACCAGTTTTTATTGCAGAATCAAGCCTACAAATGTTTTTCTTTAAAGACGTTTTTAATAGAAACAGTAAGGTATAAATCATTTAAGCAATTACCTGGACATTGTGGAAATGGGGCTTGGCTTATTCTGTAGCCCCAGATGTTTCCAGATTCCAGTAATAACCTGGTCCAGATATTTACAGCTTAATTTTCTGTGCATGTGCACTTGTCCACAAATGGCTCCTATTTCCCATTTTCTGTTGGACAACTGGGCTACTTAGAGGTTAAAAAAAATAAAGTGATTTTAGCTTGGGTGATGACAAGCATTAATGGTGATAATAAGTCGCTTCTAGAAACTTTGATCACTTAAAAATATATAGAGGCTGAATTTTAGAGGATTTTATACTAAGAAATAAATTGTTCAAATGCATTTTGCTTTATGGTTGGGATGAAGTTAATAACTTCACTGCATCCCTCAAAATTTTAGTCTCGATGTGCTACGCGATCAAAGTGATTCTTCGGTTTTTTAAAAAAATGCATATTCTGACACTGGTTGGGTTACCATGCAGGCTGCTGGTTTTTCTTTGCATCACTACCCTACAGGGTTTCCTCTTCTTACTAGAAACTAAACAAATGGAAAATAATCATTGGTAACCATCTGCTGTGCAGAAATTTTACATATAGCAGTTAACTCTATTTTAGAAAACAAGACCAAATGAGTGCATTATGCTGTTGCCAGTAAATAGCAACAAGCACTAGAGTGTTCCTTTGGACAAGGCAGGCACGCAGGGAGCCAGCATTTTGTTATGGGAAATCAGTCGGTTGGGTTGTGGGGCTGAATGTGCCTAGAAATTTACTTGTGTATTCGTGTCTGTGTGCCTATGTCTGTGCGTATATTGCTGACGTGAAGAAATTGGTTGCTTCCTCTCTGCCTCCTCCGTGTGTCTCCCTTCTTACCACCATAATTCTAGTCACGTAAATCAAAGTAATGTAGATGTAAATAAATCAATTCAATCACATCATCCTAAATCTTTTTATTCACTTAAGCAATAAACTGGAAATCTATAAAGTTAGACAGATTAAAGATTTGTAAAAGTATGTAGGCTTCAGATCACAATCGTGGTTTTCTTCACTGTACATGTTATAATGACTAGTAGCTAGCCAGTGCATCTTTAAATTATTCTCTTGTCATGTCTTCTGCCTAAAAAGAACCTTAACAGGAAATTAGATTGAGTATATGTACAAAAGATATTGACAGGCAATGGCTATTCCTATAGCTACCGTTGAAGTATGGATGCTATATTGAGGGTAGACATATAATGGAATAGACAGAAGTAAGCGGTTAGAAAGAATTTATTCAAATGGACCAGGTAAGGCATGTTTTTATAGTTATCCATATAATCTGTAGTCTTTCTTGCTTGCTCTCTCTGTCTTATATATGTAATCTGTTTATTATATCAATATACGCAGACACTCGAAACATGTAATCTCTCTCTTGCTCTCTAACTTTCACTTATTTGATACTGGGATTTTGCCATATAGCCAGAAAAGTTGTTTAAAATGGGCAGTATATTGAGTTCAAAGGACCCATACAGTTCATAAATTCTCTGGTGTCTACTGGATTTTTCATCAGGGAGACTTCCAATAAAAATGATCTATTTTAGAAATAATATTGTTTAGTAGGTTGAAATGTGGTGTAATAAAATTAGACCTTCAGTCTTCTAAAGTTACTACTTAGATGGCACCCTTGGGATGGTAAAATGGCTGTATAAGCAGATGAATCAGACAGTTCCACTGATGGGTACATTTGTCAGTCTCTGTTACAGATATAATATATTCTTATATCTGTAATCCTGACACTGTTACATCCAAATGAAATCAACATGAGGTTGTCATCTTTAAGCAAATATGTTAAGTGTTGTCTTTTGTGCTTTGGATTTGAAAGAAAGGGGCCCAGGGGAGGCAGCATCATGCAAATGGAACAAATCCCATTTCTTCTGAGCTGTGCTGTTTTTCCCCTCCATGGCAGCTGGCTGTGTTATCTTTGTGTGTTTCTCTGAGTGCTGACAATTCTTTCAGTGATCTAAGTTAGGGCACATTAGAAAGTGGAAGCAGCTGTCTGTCGCTATACTGAGAGACGTGTTTGCTCTACTGCAAAGATGAAGGACCATGAATCCTTGACACACTCTCCCCCCTCCCCCCTGTACTTTCCAACATGATCAACATTCAGACGCACAGATTGTCTGCTTGGACAGTTTTTTGTTCTGACTGACAGCATCTGGCATAGACAAATTTAAAAATACATAGCATGCCATGCTTGGAATTGGAACATCCCTTTTTTATTAATCTTCTTATTTAAACCATTCATTTACATTTCAAGAAAGGTTACAGCTTGATATGGTTGAAACGTTGATTTTTAAATGAATAACCTTCTAATGAAATGTCTTGAATGAGTACCAAGCAGCTAGTGTTCATTAAAAATTACACCCGATTAACATGGCCTTGAAAGCCTGAGAGGAAAGGGATTTCTTATTGTTTTAATCCACAGTGCAGTCCAGTGTTTACCTTTCTGGCACAAAGCGAATAGAAATGATGCCTGTACTTGCAACACTTCTGATATTGAACACAACTATGATATCACCCTGAAGCCGACAAAAACACTTGGTCTTGTTTAATCAGCTTTCTTTCCCTCTGAAAGCCCTCAGAGGGGTTAAATTTTTTTTAAAAACATTACTGAAATACACTTCTCTCAAATGTCCCACCCCTCCATCACCCCAAAATGCTATATTTCTATGCCCACATCAGAAAAAGAAAAAGCTTCTATGTTTTCAAGTGGAAGAGTAGTAGAAAACCCTTTTAGGTTAAACGCTTCCCCTGACCCTAGGATGGTGGCTGTACATTCATTTGTTTGCATTACTTTACTAATAAAACACAACAGTGCAAAAATTGCTCTCTTTCTCTGCCTCACTCACCCCACACACATTCACATTTCTTACCCATTCCCAATTCCATAGTCAGCCTGGGCAACATGCCTAGCATTCATGTAAAAATAATATGAAAATTGACCATATCAGTCAGTCTTTGGACTTTGAGTCCAGGGTTGGAGGTACGAATATGGGGAGGATAATTCTCCTTTTATCATGTATTTTAAACTTTTCATATCACTGCAGATTTCAGCTGTAACTACTCAATCCAAGGGTGGCTACATTATTAAATAGTTCTAAGGGGTGTTTGGAGAAGGCAGGTGGTGCAAAATTTTAAGAGGAAATACATTCAAGTCCTGGACAGTAAATATGTAAAGCAATGTACTGCATAACTTGGAAAAACAGGCTTCAGAAGGAAGTGCAATTAACAGTTGTAAGCAGAAGAGGTGATGTATTTCTTCAGCACATGTAAGAGGTCACTTGCTTTAGGATAAATTTTGACGAATTCCGGAGAGAAATAAATGCTGAAATAAAAATGAAAGCAGATTACAATTTTATATCAAAGGCACTTTTAATTTTTGAAAATGATAGGGGAAAATGACAGGATTTTATTCCATGGATTATATATGATTACTTTTTATATTTTGCTAATATGTCAATTATACAGTTATTTTACTTAAACTGTTTATTTAAACAACAAAAAAAAATCTTAGAAATGAACATTATCTTTGAATCTGGAGTCAGTTTATCTACCCACCCATCAACCCAGATCCTGGCTCTATAAATTTAAGGTAGACATAATTTGGTTGCTGTTTTTCTTTTCTTTTTTTCCTAAGAAGCTAATGGCAGGGAATCCGATTTGAGTGGATCTAGTTCCAGTGTTTTGATTGCTAGCAAATGTTTTATAATCAACATTTTAAAATATAAATTATATCCTTTGTTATTTTCCATTTTGATTTTTTTTTTTAATGACCAGTTTTTAAAGGTAGTGCCAACGTGCATATGTAAGCAAACTGGGAATGGGTTAAAGTACACAATTCCCTTGTGTAAAAAGCCAGGTTTAGCAGTAATGCTTTTAATCTGGACTTGTAGAAGATTCAGGGGCATCCATAGATCTGCTCCAGTAATTACCATACCCCAAGTGGCACTGGAAGAGACATTTGCCTAAAAACTTGATGTCTTCATTATGCTGTTTACATTTTAATTAGAAACATGAAAATTACTGATTCATACAGACAACTATAGTTTAAGTGGTTTCGTTCACCATCCAATAAATCATAAAAAAAAACCCACAGTTGGCATAAATAGTTTACTAGGAATCATTCATGGGAATAATGTGTTGGCACTATAAGCTGCTTAAAATATGTTTTTATTTTACCAGAGGTAGAATTTGCATATAAATTAGAGATGGCATTTTAAGTTGACAGTCATTTATGCAGAATACCACCCACATACAAATACATATAGGGGCGTATATGTATGCTATCTTTGAGTTTATAGGTTTTTGCAGTATTGTAGATGTAGATATATACCCAGCCCCAACCCATCAGTTTTTAAAATGTGTGTCCTCTTTTAAAGCCCTTTCAGAAATGCTGTGGGTATTCTAGTGCATATCCACAAACATCTTTTATCTGTTGGGCAGTATCAACTTGTAAAAAAGGAAAATGTTTATTTCTTGTATGTGTATGTCTGGAAAAGGAGTTGCTGTTTCATTAGCTCATTCATTCCCTCTTTCCTCTCTCTTCCATTCATTCTCCCCTAACTTTTCATGTACCTGTCAATGCTGCTGCCCTAAAACCGCTCCCACTCAGAGCGTCTGGACTGAAGCAGGGTGGCTGTCAGAGTCCATTCCTGAGTCAGCAGCACATCCATTGCCTGAATCTTGCGACAGTCACTCATCCAGTTTTTCCCTCCCCAGGGGACAGGCGTCTTCCTCATCAGCAAGGAGGAATGACCCTTCTGCCTGACATGCTCAAAATCCCGAATCTCCCCACAGTGGTGTGTGAGTTCAAATCCCCCCTCCTGGAGGCAGGGCTGGGACTCTAGCTAATGACTCCAAGATACAGAGGGTCAGCGCACTGGTGAGCTTGAGTACTGAGGCATTGTGCGAGCCAAGTTGTATATTTTTCCCATAACTGCAGATTTCTCTCTTTCTCCTCTCCCCTCCCCAAACCCTTTATTATAGATCAACATTATGCAAAAATGAACCAGGCATAGCCACATACATTATAAGCTGTTTTCCTTTTCTTTATCTTTGTTAGAAAGTTATTGGTCATGGCTGAAGGAGGCTCCGTTATTTTTTGTTTGTTTATTGTTGTTTGGTTGAAAGGAAGCACACAGTGAATGAACATTTACATTATCTCAGTGTAAAATTCACATTTAAGGGCCATTGGCTGTAGATAAAAATGAATTGGAAAAATATTACATGGGAGAAAGAGTGTATGCATAAATTTTTAATTTGGAGTGCTATAGTGGTCATTGTTTTAAACTTTTGGATGTGAATGATTAGGCTGAAACTCACGCTAACTGCCTGATGTGATTTCTGGGAATTAATGGGTATAAGATTAATTCTCATGAAGCTGCTTTAGATGGCAAATTTTGTGCTTCACTTCTACATATTTTGGTTTGCCTTTTATAAGTTCTAGAGAATTGCCAAAGTTTGGAGATGCTAATCAGTTATTTTTAGTGGCCCACAATATTTAAGATTTTAATGAAAAGTCACTATGATCAGTTTCATGGTAGTCTAGGTAATTGATCTAGGTAATCAGACCAGGAGTTTAAAAAACAGTAATTAGTACTTTGCATTTGCCAGGCAGAATTCCTGAACAGGTTAGTTAGGGTAATAGTGGAATTCATGGGCTTATGCTCATTGGTTTGCTTTGTATTTCCTCTTTTTTGGTGGAGGTGAGGCAGGGCACTTACCAGGTTTCTGTACTTCCTAGATGTGATTAGACACAATAGTCGACATCTGTAAGGACAGAAACATGCTGCTTACTTGTACACACGGCAAAATTCTGATAGTTCTGTGCAGTCTGGTAAATCCTGTCTGCTTTATGCAGTGTGGCCCGAAACAGTTATGTGGTGAGGGAATGCTGGCTGCTGGCCAGCCATTGACTATGAAATCCTGGGTACCTGAGAGCTTATCAGTTCTTTTGCTCTGTAAAAGAAAAAAGTGATGAAAATGTTGGTAAACTGCCATGGAGGTTTAAGGCTTCTGGAACAAGGAGCCGTGTAATCAGATTGGAAAATGGAGCTTGAGATTCTCTGCATGGAGAGCAGCCGTCTGTGGACCCCGTGAGCTGCTGAGCAAGTGCCCGAGCTGACCACTTTGTTAGCAAATCAGCTTGTTTGCTGCAGCAGCAGGGTGGAAGAGACCAGAGCTTGTGATGGTATGTAACGGAGGGAGAGCTCTTGCATGGCACAATCTAATCAGCTTGCAATTAGCTCAGGCTCTACAGTCACCTTCTTAATTTTCTCCCCCCACCCCACCTTTGTGTTAATACTGTGCACTTTAAACAATTAAGGAAGGGAAATACTCCTTCAAGCAAATCAAAACCATCCTTTAATTTTATCACCCTGCTGAAAAAGTATCAGGTGGTCCACTGGTCCTCATCAGATGCTGGAAATTCTCCGGCTCACTGTAGCATAGAGAGGTGCTTTAACCAACTGATTTTTAGGATAATCTTTCAAATATCTTGGCAAGGGGGAGAAGAAAATGGTACATCGTTTAAACTAAAATTGAAGTTAAAATTGATGTAAAGAGAGATTACAAATGCCTTTTGGTTTACATGTAGTAGTAAATGTCTTTTGGTTTATATACAGTGGTGCCTCTGTTTTATATTTTTAATAACCAGGCAGGCTGTGTATGTGTGTATGTGTGTGTGTGTGGTGTGTGTGTGTGTGAAAGAGAGGCCACTGTGTGTATATATCTCATATATAAAATCCTTTATGCTGCTGTTTATTTAGGCATTTCTATACAGCACCTTTCTGAGGACTCTGATGACATAGCTACTTGTACTGATAATTCCACTACTTCACCTTTACCGAACTTGATTCACTAAGGTTTAACAGAACAAGGATATCATTGCTGATCATATATGTTACTTGTTAATCCTATAAAATAAAATTCAGATCCTGTGGGAGAGAGGTGAGAAGAACAAAACACAGATTTGCAAAATCAGTGTAACAGTTTTGATATTTTACTGTATTTAAGCGCAGTGACTTCTGTATAGGACTTAAATAAGATACCTATTTACATAAACAAAATAAACCTTCTAATAAATATTACGCAAGCTACTTTTCCTCGTCCCAAAGGTTTTGCTAAAATATTATCAATTTGACTGAATCTCTGGCCAGATATGTTTATTAGTTATTTGTCTGTCATGAGGTGAAAATGGGCACTATTTCACCAATGTTTACTTTAGAAAGCACCACCAAAAAAGGATTAATAGAATGTGCTTTTAATGGTTATTAAACAATCAATTACAGTATTTTAAATAATTTTGCTACAAAATAGTCAATTTCTTTTGGAGGTTGTGTTAATAAACATAAACATTGCTATTATATGATAGATATTTTATTACATTAAAATTGTATTTGAATTCTTTCCATTTTGGCAACATAAAAATTTATTTGCCTTTATTAAATGGAAAAAATATTACTAACAAACTGTCTCATTTTGCCTTAAAAAAAATCTCATCACATATAACCAAACATTTGGACTCAGCGATTTTTATTTTAACAATTCAAAAAGTTTAAGTGTTCGTGTATTAATGTTGCCTGTAACATGGCACTTCTTATTTTTCTGTATGTATTTGATGATATGTCTTACATTTTGTATTTGGAAGAATGAATTCAGTTTGACAGAAAATGAGACTAATTAATATAAAGTACATTTAAAATTAAGTAAGCTTCTAAGTTTGCCTCAGGGTTTTGCTGATGTTTCTGCAGTGTGTCCTTTTTTGGTTTTTAACTTTTTTGTTCCTAATTAAAATATAGATTAAAAAGAAACATACATCACCTACACACATCTCATACTGCAAAGATTCACTTTATATTCTTTTAGAGGACAAACTCCATTAGATATGCACTTACTGTACGTTAGATTGTAAATCTTACAATTTAATGGTAATTCAGTGAGCAGTTATTGCTTCAGTGGCCTTTTTTCTTTCTTTTTTGTCCCATCTCACTTGTGAAATAGAGTTACCCTTTACAAGTGTCACATCCATAGATTCATCTTTTGTACTCTGTAGTTGTCCTGGTGCATCATTCTTATGTTAAAAAAAAAAAAAAAAAAAAAGGCAAAGCAATGGAGGAACCATGTGGTGGGTGGTGGGTGGGGAGTGTGTGTCTGTGTGTGTTCAGAGGGTGGGGGCTGTGAAATGAGAGCTTTCATGCTTATTCCAGAGAGCTAGGGGGGGCAGGGGGAGATATCCAGAAAGATACAGGACTCTAGCAACAGAATAACCAGGAGCGTTAGCATCAGTCTAACAGATTAATATCTCTTTCTAAATATGCATTTCCTCTAACCTCATTCGCAATCTAACATTCAGTTTTCCATAACAGATTGCATTCTGCACTTGAATTCCTGGAAGTAGAAATACTATCTGATTGGTACAAGTCTCTTTGCCTTGCTTACACGGTTAATATTCTAATCCTTTTTGGACACGGAAACACTTTTTTTGTAGAAACAATATACACATTCATAAAGAAATTATAAAGGGATTCTCCTTTTGAAGATAATGAGTTCTCTTCAGGAACTGCAGGTTACATGGCGCACAAATGAGCTCTAAGTGGGGGGATTTAAAGTCCTGCTACAGCATTTAATTTCTTGAGGAAAGGAGTTCAGTTCAAGGTTAGCCTGTTATTGTGGCACTGGCAACTACTTCTTGCGTCCTGTTCTTCTGCCAGCAGTACGCACAAAAGGCAGTCATTTTTATTTAATACGCAGGGAGGTATTAATCACTGCAGTATTTTCCTGCAAAAATTTATCTTATCATATTCATTGTTTCACTACCCATGACAATAATAGGTGTTTAATTACTCAATAAGAGCCATTTATAGATTCCATTTTTCCTGTATGCTGGACAAATGGTATTGATTTTGTACTTTGATGCAACATGAAACTGTATTAAACACAATTAGAATTCCAAGGCTGGTAAAATGTACATTTGTTTTGGAAACTGGACTTGCTTTGAGAAGCTGCAAGCGTCTTCTAATCCAGGGAATGCCTTTGGAGTAAAAAGGGGATTTGATTTTATTGCAGCTCTGTGGTTAAAAATGAATGCGCTTTTTCTCACGTTGTGTGTGTATGTGTGTGTGAGTGCATGGTGTGTGAGGATCTTAGTTTTAGTGAAGCAATAGTTTATACGAATTGAGAAGATTGGAAATGAATTGTTCTTTGTACTCAGACAAGCCATTGTGTACAGGTGAACACTGACTCTGTGTAATCTTGTAATTGTGTCTCTTTGGCTAATGCAAGCAGGTCTTTATTTTACCAATAAGTAAGTTATTACTTGGAGTGAGGGTAGAAATGCTACAAGATGAAATAGCACTTTCATCTCATGCTGGATTCTAGTTTACCTCCTTCTAAGATGATGAGGAAGACCTCCAAACCCCTATTGTGTCATAAGTTAAACACTGGGTTTTGTTAAAATTGTTGCTAAATAAAAACCTTTCATTTAACTGACACTATTACGTCATAGCCAGGCAGCACAAAGTCATGCACAGAACTAAACTCAATTCTGTCAGTGCAAGTCCACCTGCATTTTGTTTTACCTCATTTTTTGCAAACACATTTCCACCTGCATTTGGCCTGTCGAAAATTATAATTTGAGAAGACTCTGTTGTTGGCCACTGCATTAATTGCCCATGATTTTCAGCTTCTTACAGATATATTTGATGTGAAGGAAGGGCATTTAGCCTTACCAAAATAAAAAGCAAAATGAACCAAGGACAGACTAGCAGTTACCTGATCTTCATAATTTCCACTAAAGGGTAGCTTGTATCCTTGCTAAATCTTACTTGGTATTTTTTTCTAAGGAGCATAGACCTCCAGGCTGAAATTTCGCAGTTTTGGAGAGTTGAATGGATAACTACCCTTATCCCTCAAAAAAAAAAAAGTAGCTCATTGACACAATTGCTTTCTGCATCAGGAGGTATTTTATTTGCTGGAACACTAATGATCAGTACTAGAACACTAACTGATAATGCTACTTTGACATAGAACTTTCAACATTTCTGTAGAAGGTACAAAACTTCAGGGGGAGATTTTGTAAATACTTGCCATTTGCTTCACAGTACAGAAGCACTCAGTCAATTGTTTTTTACTTTTAATTGAACATTTCTTATTCAATTAATATTTATATTATTATTTTCCTTATGGGTTGTCATATGATAGCATATGTTAACATTTGTAAGGCAAGGAGAAAATAAATAGGAAAAGCAGTTTATACCTGGCTAGTGCATTCTTTTTATCCTACAGCTTTCGAGAGTGAGAGTAAAAATAAATTGATTGACCTGCCCATTTTAAAACACGATTCTACTTTTTTTTTCTCATAGATATGAAAAGAAAACCCAACTTTCATTCTTGAAGTATGTTTTATGTTTATTTTACCTTGTTATAAGGCTGAGAAGATACTGGCAAGAAGGGGCTTCTCGGGTAGGTCCGCAAAGTCCTGTTCAGACAGATCCTCGATCACATAGTAAATCGCTTCTTGAGTGGGGTGGGGAATGCTGTAGTTTGTAAGGTAGGATTACCTTTCAAAGGAGAAGGGAAAAAAATAGTCTAGATATTTCCAAACCTTTGGTCTTTCTCCAGCATGCTGAAACTAAGGTCTGCTTGATTCTCTGGCCTGGGCTGTAGGTCTCTGATGATTTCAGTTGTGTTCTCTCCAAATGAACTCTTTTATACTTTGTATTTCAGCTTAGACAAGTCATTTATTTATTGAATAACGTGCATGTAGGTTCAATTAGGTGAAAGATGATCGCATGTAATTAGCTACTTGTAAAGTGGATTACATAAAACATTGGCATGGAGGCTGTTCTATGACTAAATATCATTTGTTTTAGAAAGGCTTTCACCTCAAAAAGAGTGTCTGGATTACTCAAGGAGTGTATGGGTTTGGATTTGAGCTGCATGGCTCCTTACGCAAGGTGGTATATTCCTTCTTGGTTTTTGCCAAGGGCAAAGTTATGTGATGCACGTGGAAACTTGGCTTTCTAATGAAGCCGTCTGAGTCCTCATTACGGCATCAGAACCGCATGAAGACTTACTCTCTGGCATGCGTAAGGACACTCATTGCCGTATTTCCAGTACCTGAGACTCTTCAGGAAGAATCTATTTTGAGAACTTTTGTCATCTTGCCTCACAGAAACTTTCTATACCTTTGTGAACAGTGAACAATAGTCTATATGTAACCATTGCTTTTTAAGCATTAGCATCATATATAACTTCTGAATTCCTTTAACTTCCTTACTCTGGGGTAGTACAGTATTTTGTTTGTGGGAGCAATTCTAGACTCCACTCCTAGGTCTACCTTATTTTTCTTTTTCTCCTCTTAAGAGATTCGGCCTTCCCTCCCTCCAAACCTCTGCACTGTCCACTCCTTCCCCCGTCTAGCAGGATTCTCCTAACCTTAGCTGTTTGAATAAAAAAATCAATGAGACTATTAAAACCATTTGAAACTTTTTAAAAGACAGAAACAATATTTTAATTACTACTGACATGCCAGTTGGAAACCCATATCCTCTTTTATGACAGTTCAGTTTAGAAACTACATTGCTTCATTTCAGTGACTTTATTACCATTTGGCTCCGAGATTGCTATTTCGCCTTGGCCACAGATTTCATCAGTTGCCCGGTTCACCTTTGTCCACACTATACTTGTGAAATGACCTCCTCCGTTAGTGCTTGTCAATAGTAAATTGCTATATTCTGCACCTAGAAACACACCAAAAGACTACAACCTTTTATTGAATGACTGAGTTTGTACTTAATTTTTAGAAATTAAAATTTCATTGGAACAGTCTTAATTACCATTTAATAGTAGTTAATTAAGGCACTGGTTAGGGTCAGCTATCACAGACATCATTCTTATTGATAATAGGAACAATAAACACGGCATAGTGTGTAAGTGTCTATATAACAAGTATGTTTTCTTTGGTGTTTCCCACCTCTAATTTTCTAACTATTCTATCAAAATAACAATGTGTGAGGCAGCCAAGTTTCAATTATCCTGAAGACAAATTAATTTTTTTGAGAGTTCCCAATGACTAAATTATCTGTTCATAGACACTTATTTTAAAATGGTGAGAAATTTGTGCTATTGTAATATAAGGACAAATAGGATTTGATATCACAATGTACCTTAAAAATAGTTATGTAAACAATCTTAAATATAAATTTTTATTCGAAACAAATGACTAAAATAGTACATCTGGAAGTATTTAGAAATTTCTGGTTCTATCAAGACCAGTAGTTTCTCTGTTAAATATGTATTTTCCTAACTATATATGTTTTTATTTATTATAAGATTTACAAGAAAAGAAAAAATGTCCACTCTTCACCTCTTTTCACAGATAGCTTCACTTTTTGTATATCCTTAACAAAGCCATTCCTATAAATAGATCACTGCCAAGTTGCTTGAAAATTAAGGTAAAATAAAAGGCCTGTATTCTTGGAAATCTCATTGGAATGAAACTTAAAATAATGATTAAATACTGCCGTTGTTTCTCAAATGTCGCTTGGTATGCACTTAGTCTTGGTTGTCTAATTTCACAAAGATTATTTTACTGTACTAAAAACACAAATTCCAAATTCCATCTCTTGTGCATTTTTAATCTTCTTTGTTTCTGTTTTGTCCCTCCGCTCTTTGAGATAACCTGGTGTCAGGCAGAGTTTACCTGCTAGAGAATCAAATGAGGATTAAACTATTGAGGAATGTTCTTTTGACAGAGGAACATGGTAAGCTTGGCTGTTTTCATCCTGAATGTTTTGAAGTAAAGGAGGGTTGAGATTTTATTCATCAATAGAAAGTAAGAATAATTGTATAACTTTTATATGATTTTATTGATGTTAGGCAATGAAGACGGAAATGAAACGTTAAGTTTTTCTCCTTCCAGATGTAACTGATGCTACAATGGCTGTGACATTCAGGAATATCAAAGTTTTCATCAGTTTGCTTATACTTTTGATCATGTTGGTATAATTTTTTTTTGTTTGTTTTAAATGAGGTTATTGCTCGAGAAAAGAAAAATTTAATAAAACCTGTGTTTTAAAATAAAATTCTGTCAGAATTTCAGCCAAGAAGATTTCCTGTGTGAGGTGCAATAACTGATATTTCAGTGTTGCTCTTCCTCAGAGATTGACTTTTAGGTTGCCTGTAGCTCAGGACAGAATTCTATCAAATCAAAAGCATATGCAGTCTGCATGGGATTTGTTTGGATGATATGCAGAGATATGAATTTCGTATTTTAATCAGTATACGTTAGGTTCATCTTACAAAAAGAAAAATTAGCACTGTCTAAATCTAAAAACAGACATTTATAGGCACCTGTTTGAATCATCATGGTTAGGTTTATTTTATGATATATTAATATTCTTAAAATTCCCAGTAAGAAGACCAGTCACATTTAATATACAATATTTGAGTGGCTTACGTGTGCTTATTAATAGTGTCACAGTTTAAATAAAACTATTAAGCCACCACCTTTACATACTTGATTTTACCTTTTCGAATGTCTAGGGCAAAGGTTCAAGGCATTTCTTTTCAGGTAAATAATTTGTAACTGCTATTAATCAAAATTTCTCTAAAATAAACCTATTTAGAAATAATAATAATTAGACATCACCATCGTGGAAAAGTAGATGAATTGTGGGTTCATGTTTATTGACAGATAAGTTAGATATCAGAGACATAAAGTGTGACGTTTGTATAGCATTTAACAAGCTTTAGAAGAGCATTAAAAGTAACATATATGTAATATGCAATACTAATAGAGCTACACAGAGCCCTAGAGGAAGCTGAAAATGCAATTCAGGACGCTTCAGGCTGTCTGAGATGTTGAGATTATGTTCCACTAAGACTAAAATAAGGTCTCAACAAGGTTTTCTTTCAACATGCAAATTCTCTGGATGAAGAAAAATGGAAATATATTAAAAAATTCCAGCAGCTTAAAAATGTAGGCATTTATAAGTGATTAAAATAGACGTTAAGTTTTTAGCTTTCCTTAGTAGTTGCTGTACCTTAACTTGTTTTTATGTTAAGCCAGTTATTTTAAAAACCAAACATGTATGGAGGGTGTCTATCTTGTCACTATGTTAGTAGAAAATAGTTCAAACGATAAAGGAGAGAAAAGTAAAACCATTATAATAAAAGATTTTGAGTGCTGCTTGGGAGTTCTGGGGAGCGATCTTGTATCACATCTATTAGGATTATCCAAAAGGAAAGACAAAAAACAAACTATATAAAAAGAGTTTACATATACTCTTTTCTTTAGAAGTCTCGATATTGTCAGCTTATATATTTTTATATACAGTGTCCTGTAACTAGAATTTTAAGAATTGTCTTCTGCCGTTATCTTGTAACTAAGGAGGTAAAAACACAGCCTTTCTGGGTCTTAGTCTTTTTCATCTTAAAATGGATGACTTCCATCCAGAGATTTCTAAATTATCTTCCAGCTCTAAAACACTATGAGAAACTATGGAACTAGGAAGTTCCATTTGAAAATTTTTAAGAACGTGGAAATTGATTGTGCCACTCAATTTTTCTAGTGGGTATCAGCTGTGCAATGAAGAGTGTTGAACAATATGTTATTTCTTAGCCTCTAGGAACGTGGTCCCCACACTGTGGGCTGCAGATCTCTAGGATTATTGGACTTGTTGCAAAAGTTTCTCAAATTCACATGTGTATTAAACATATGTTTCTTCACACATACGTACTATAGGTGTTTTTGATATATGTGATATCTGTTGTGATTAGAATAAAAACCTATATCCATTTAGAAAGGTCATAAAGGTGTCACAGAATTCACCATAATTCTTAAGTCATTATTTCATCAATGAATGAAAAAAGTAAAATCAGTTTCTTAAATCTATGCAGGTATTTTAATGCTAAAATGTGGTGGAACTCTTGTGTACTCACTGGAGGTACATTAGTTGCATTTAATGTGAACTATTGAGCATTACCTTGGAAGTTGTGCCATTAATATTTTTCCAGGGGCTTTGGAATATTTTATTCCATTTGAACACTTAGTTGGGGTTATGGCTCCATTTCCTGTCAGAGTATTTGAAATATCCCATTAGCTACTATTAGTGGTTGTCTTAGGAACTCCTTCTAAGGGTGAATAGTAACTGCTATTTGTTGAGTTGAGCACTTACTAAGCATTGTGTGTGTGTGTGTGTGTGTGTGTGTGTGTGTGTGTGTGTGTGTTTGTGTGTGTGTGTGTGTGTGAGAGAGAGAGAGAGAGAGAGAGAGAGAGAGATAGAGAAAAGGAATGCCTTTGGATAATTATTCTCATTTTACAGATTAGAATATTAAGGCAAAAAGATACTAGGTATTTTGTCCAACATCTCATAGCCGTTTTCAGAGATGGGAATAAAAATTGGCCTGTGTAACATGACCAAAGCCCATGCAGTGCCTGTAGGAAAACTGAATTTCAGATTTAGCTTAGTGTCACACACAGAGCCCACAAGGAAATGCCTGACAATTACGGTCCGTGTTCTAAAACTGATGTGTCATAATCACCACAGAATTGGCACTTTATGCCTCAGTTTACCCAACTTCAAAGTAGAGAAACATTTCATCATTTAATTTTACTTTCCCTGCTAGGATAATGTATGAATTAGTTAATGCTTATAAAGAAGTGATTTGATGAGGGGAAAGCTCTATCTAAATGCTAAGTATTATTTATTATTCATGTAAGCATATTACTGTACCCTTCAATCACCTTTTTTGGATGTTTCAAATGGGCAATTACTGTCTCTTTGTGTAAAGCTTTAAAAATTTTTAATTTAAATTAAAAGTTAATCTAATTTAGGAAAACTCTGCCAGCTGGAAAGGAACACAGACTTTTTTTTCCCCTTTCCAAACAAAACAGCAATTCAGAATAGACTCTCTTTTAATATAGTAATGTGGATAGGCTTTCCTGGGCTAGTGGTATTAGGAATGAGGGCTAATTAGTAATGGCTGTTTTGTAATGCTGGTAATCTATGTGTTAGGATTAGTGCTGATAATAGATCTGATTAGGTGGAATTAACTGATATTTAGAAGGATGGAGATTCTTTTGTTTATGAAATCTCCATTTTGGGGGTACGATGTGTAGCTGGAGTGGCTGAGTCCTTGAAATCGAGTTAACATGGTTTTCCCATAATACAGCGCCTATATATGAGTAGAGTCAGGAAGCGATGAGGGTCATTGGAGCTCAAGAAGACCTTTACATCTTAAGGCCTCACTAAGGAGCCCTACAAATAGTGAAAATCAGAGTTCAAAGATCAGAAATGTCAAGTATGCTTTAAAAGGGGAAGATGTATTTACCTGAGCTCTTCAGTTAACATCCAGCAGCCCTTGATGGGAAAATCCTTCTATATAGCACTTTCCTTCACATGCCTGTTGACTCAGAAGTAACTGGTTTTCATTTTAAAATAGAAAATGAAAAATGTCATTGAAAGAAATCACCGTTTTCTTAATTCCCCTCCCCTACAAATTTGCATGTTCAACCTTCCTTTTAAAGTAACTCTTTAAATATTCCCTAGCACTTAAATTTTAAGGAAGTATGCTTAGAAATCACATTATTCAGTTGCACAGTTTCGGTTGCCCGGCAGTATCATTAAATCCTCTGGAGTGATTCCAGTCCCATAAAAATTAGGGACCCCTTTACATTGTTTCCATATTCAAATGGAAATCTTTTTGCAAGTTAGTAATTAAAGTATTTAACCTCTCTCTCCCTCCATTTATTAGAAAACTCTTTTTTCTTTATTTTTTCAATTACGAAAAACTGCTAAAGCCAATCAAGCATTTATTTTGATAAACCGCTTGTAACAGTCTCAGCTAAATTCTGCAAATACAAAAAAAAAAAAAAAAAAAAAAAGCTAAATAATCACCCTGAGCAGATTTTTGCGGAGACCTTGCTCAACCTGTTCATGGATAATTATGCCGAGCTTTTAGTATGGGGCAAAGGAAAACATAAAATTAAGGCATGAAAGAAAGTCTACCTATTTTGAGAAAATACTGGGATAATTGGTACTGTTTTTATTACCATTTTATTATAGAAATATATTGTCTTGCCATGAAATATAGGTTTACAGCAATGAAATAGTACTACGTGGGGCTGAAAGAATTTCTCTGTTAGATGGATTGATTTAAAATGTAATAAAAATAGCAAATTGCTAAATAACCAATTGCTAAACACTCAAGTTAGAGTTCATTAGTTAAATGACTCCTTTTTCTTTTCTTTTTAATCATACGATGTTCATAATTGCTTTGTTTCTGACAAGTACATTACAGGGACTTTTTTTCTTCTTTTTTCTTGTTTTTCTTTCAGAGTAGCCTTTGGTTTGGAGCTATAACCATAACTTTCTTTGCGAAATGGAAACATCAGGAATGGTACCACTACATGCAAGGTGCTAGGAGTGGAAAGCAATAGACAGATTCACAATGTTATAAATGGTGGTGATATGAAATGTGACCCTGATAATGGTTTTGTGGTGCTTTGGAAATTTACCTCTCTTACAGACTTTGTCCTTTTGTATGTGAAGGTGACACTGAACAGTGTGTCTGAACAGAATGATGTGTAATCTGTAGCTCTTTATATATTATCAGGGGCAGATCCCGGTTTTGTGGAGCCTGAAGCTTGCACAACATGGGGGCTCCGTTTTCATGAGAACAGCCGAACAAAATTAAAAATGCAAAACTAGGTACAGGCATTGGAAGGGGCCAGTATTTAGTGGAGATCCCTGAAATTACAGCTTCATTATGCTTCATGGTAGATCTGTCTCTGCTGATAACATATGTGAAAACTGAGAATGGGTATTTGAAATCTTCATTTGGAACAGGCTTATTCAGTTTGTGTTGGTAGATATTCATGGCTGGGAGGACAGTACTGGCTCTATTTTTAGAAATTTTAACAAGTGCTACTTTCCCAGCACTGATGTTACATGTCAGAGTGTTGGGGGTGAGGTTGCAAAATCTGGATGACTCAGTTTCCAAAATTACAGTTTTTATACCTATATTGATAGTACTTACACCAGAAGGTGCTAGCTCTTTGATCAAATACTGAATTGTGCAGAAATCAGATTCACGTGTCATGTTAAAATTAAAGTCATGAAGGAAAGAGAAACCAGAGCTGACTAGACTGGTAGGAAATCTTAATAAAAATGGGGACATTTGTAACAATAATTAAAGCAGGGAAATGCTGATTAGTGTTCAGCTACTCTTGTGAGAAGTAAAAAGCCCCACTAAGCAGATATTCTTCGTCTGAATGCCTTGTTTCCTCAATGAGTCAGTCCCAAAGGGGTCTCCCCGATGCCGTCGAATACTCTGCTGGGAGTGATGTCGACTAAAGCTTCTAATATCTAGAATGACTTCTCTTGCAGCACTTTGGCTTCCAGGGAATCATCTGCAGGTCCTACTGATTTGTCGGTATCTTTACACTCAGCATCTGGTTGCAGCAGGCGTTCATCTTTGATAGTTGCTGTGTGTTTGGGCCTTCCCGCGCCCAGATCATGCTTTCACTCAGCACATACTTACCGACTAACTGTAGGGTATACAACTATGGTAAAGATGATAATTATACCATCTTACCTTTGGGTAGTAGCTTGCAATTTATAGAGTACTTTTACCTCCATTACTTTTCCTTGCTTCTCATAATTCCAAGGGGTAAGCAGGCTCAGTGCTGTAATTCACATTTTACAGAAGACAAAACAGATTAAAGAAATTGCTCCAGGTCATATGATTAAGAAGTTGCAGAGGACTTGAGCCCTGAGCTACTGACTCTCTCTCTCTCGCTCGCTCTCTCTCTGTATGTGTATATATATATATGTTTTTTAACAATTACATGGACCTTGAAATTTATTAGGGAGATAAGAAATGCATTTTTTTTTCCTTAAATGCATGTGTATCTCTCTATAGAGATATATTTCCTTATTATTATATAATAAGGAAGATACATTATTCCTTCTTATGTCTCCTATATAGAGACATTAGAAAGTGTCTAAATAAAGCCCCTAGTGAAGAGTTGTACATCTACTGTGTTCCAGAAATATGAATTGGTTAGACTTGGTATGTGCCTATTAAGCACTTGGAGAGTGCAGGGTACTGTTTTAGAACGCTTGTTAATTGATGATCATGACTATGTGATGTTTTAGGTCCTGGGCCCTGTTTCAGTGAGAAGACAGAGCTATCAGAGGAAAAGCCATCAGTGGTTTTAGACACTAGACTTCTTTCTGCTTTCACAAAATGCCATCCCAGATTGAGAGGCATTTCTTATCCTCAAATTGAACATCTTCACATACCACGCTGTTCCATTTCCCTCCTCCAATTGCCTCCATTGCTTGTAACCTTGACTGAACTCTTCCCTGTTTGCATTCTCTATAAATCTGCTAGTCACCACTCCCACAACATAGCCTATTTATGATAGTGCTGCAACCTAGTCTCTGAATTCTGGATTTCATCTTCTCTCATTCAGACCGATGTGTCCCGAAACTAGAGCTTCCAGACCCTTCTGCGTTCTCACCGTGGCCACTCTGACAAATCCTGCTTCTTGTTATCCTGTGAAACTATATTTCAGAGCCCTGGCCCAGTGTCCCCTTCCTTCTTTCTCTTCTTCAAGTGAAGCTGCTCAAAGACCTCATTATTCACATGCTTCCACATCTGTGCCCTTAACAGCATTCCAAATGATTTGAACAGCCTCACTCTTTTGTCAGTTATGTAGGAAATCCTGCCTTTCTTAGGTCATTATGGTGAAATTATTTTCTCAATTTATTCTGTTCCAAAAGAACAAAAAAAGTTCCTCCAATGTTATAATTGAGCACCGTGTCAGTAGTGTGCTAGGTGCATGACTGGTCCAAAATGAGAATACAAGGAATGATGGCTTTTCTGTATTTTCGATTCTGTTGTAAATTCTTCAGGTTTGGTTTTGAAGATTGTTCAACTCACATCAGGCCCAGAACCTGGTTTATTCTTCTCTTTCCTTCTCCTCTTTCTTCTTTCCTCTTCAGTTTTCTCTATCTCTTTTTCCAATCATAATTTCACACAGTCAGTCATAGGATAACACAGAAAATAACATGTTTCTAAGTGTAGGTAGCTAACCTCACAAACTTGGAAATGCCACATAAATAAATCAAACTTTAAGTAGAAATCAGAGCATGGTTATATTACAAATGGTTCATTGAGTTTATAAACTATTTTTTCATACAGTCTCCTGAATATCAGGTTTCTCTAGTATACTAAAGTTATCTGATTTACTAAAAAAATTATGTACAGCTATTTGGCAATAGCTCTTCTATTCAAAAATTCACTACAGATTTTATTAAGATTCTTTTCTTAAGCTAATATAAAACTTTAATTGAATATTAAGTTTCTCCCTGAAAAGGAACTTCTTAAGTCTCTGTTCTCAGAGAAGCTGTACCGTTAGAAAGTAAGAGTGAATTTTTGCTTCATTATTTTTATCATTTTTTGGAAAGATATTCTAAGTGTAAAACAAGGTAAGAAAGTACACTCGTGTGAACGTGTAGACTCCAGTACACTTGGAATGCCCTACATTTGAGAAGATACTAATCTAAAATTGTAATATTTTATATGCCTTGACAATTTTTGATGTTGAGCTAATATACTTCCAGAAGGTAATTAGTTAGCTCTGTGGTTCTGAACATGTAAACCGTTGACATGTCGGTTTTTAAGAAAAATCAGTATAAAATGGAGTTTTTGCTTTTGTGGTATTTTTAAAGCTACCATGATTTTTAAAAATTATCTTAATTTTATAAAACCAAAAATATCTGACAAAACCATTTCTTCATACCTGCCTTTTTGTGTTCCAACAACCAAAAACTTCTTTCTTGATTTGTACTTTGTGAAATTTATCCTCACAAAGCTCTTAGATTTAGAAAGTTCCTATTGCATAGCTATCTTTGGGTTCTGTGTAGAGTGTGCTTTCCCTCGTTTATTCCTTTAGGGTTCCTTGTGGTAAGTTTAGGTACATTCCTTCCTAGAGGCAGGGGGAGAGTTTTCCCCTCCCCAGGGTGCCAGTGAAACTCTCCATTACTTTGTCAACATCAGACTGCCTTGCCTAGAGAAACAAAAACGAACCAAATTTCCTTTCCATGTATTTTGTTTCTTCTCTGTTGAAACAAGAAAACTTTATTTTCAAGTCTTCCTTTTAAGAAACATCTTTCTTACTGATGAGAATTTTAGATATCTGAAATGATTTTCATGACACATTACTGGCAGGCCGTGGTGTGAAAATTCTGCATGTTTCAAAAGTTCCTCCAGCAAGCGATTGAAAGGTAGAATGCAAGGTCCCACCGAAGGCATAGTTTGCTTTGTGCTTAATTCTCCCGACCCGTCTACAGAAGTGCGGTTGGCTTATTTATCGGAATTGTGACGTTAAGAGACTTTACCATCTTTCATGAATTAGGTGTAGGCAGAGATTCAAATTAGCAATTAGCAAACAGGGAAGGTGGTGTTCTATTCTGTATCTGTGGTGACAGGACGGCAAACTTCCACTCCCTCGATTCTTGGTGGGGTGGGGGAGCTTGGAAATAAGACCTGCGTTGTCTGAGCTTCGGGGCCTCCTACCTTGGGGCAGGCTTTCTAAAAGCCTAGCACTGGGAGAGTGGGAGTGGCGCCAGGGAGGGGGAAGCAGGGGATGAAGCAAAGGGGCAGGTAATGACCACAGGCCGTCTAGGCCTTCTGTCTTTCTTCTTTCCCTAGTTTGCTATCCTCTCGCAAATCCATTTTCTTTCAATAATTTATTGAAAGTGTTCAGGATGGGCTGTTAGAGGGCCTCCCAGGGAAGATGAGGAGAGGGAGAGAATAACATTAATTCTAACCAAAATCCCTATATGTTGGAGGAAGGAACAGATCCGTTTTATAGAACTTGAAAATGAGCCTCCAGGAGGTTAAATAAGCTGCTTACAGTTTCACAGCTAGTAAGAGGAGAGGCAGAATTCAAAAGCACATCTTTCTCATTCCAAAGCTCATGCTCTCTGAGGCATACTTCATGGTGGTGGTGCACAGTGAGCAGGAAGAGAGTGCCCTTTTCCATCTATCTCCCTTTTTCTTTATCGCTTCTCAAGAGGATGATAGGGAAATAGAAGTGACAATGAAGATAGATTGAGGGGAGGGATAAGAAAAAATACTCATGATAATAACAAAAGGCACATATGATTGCTCAGTACAATTGTTTGCGCTTTACCTGTGCTATAGTATGTGTCATTATAGTATATAAAACATACCTCAAGATATAACTCTTATTATCTCTGTTTTATACATAAGAAAACCAGGCTCAGAGAGAGTTACTTGCATACTGTCCCGTGATTAACTAGTGTCTTGTGGAACTACCCTCTAGACCCAGAACTGTGGGATTTCAAAGTCTCTTGACCTCTTAGTGCCTCTCCCTTTTCTTCTGTCTCTGCCAACCTGGACTTGGAGAAAGTTGGGCTGCAGAAAGCAGGGATGAGGTGTAGTGTTCAAGAGGAGTGTTTGGGTGTTCCTGTCTTAGGAAGGAGGCAGCACACCCTCCCTCACCCCCGTTTAATACATTTTACATCCCGACTTGCCTCTGAGAGGACCACTGTGATGTGACTCTGAGTTGGGGGAGACGGACACATAAATAATTATGACACATAAGCCAGGTGCAGTGGCTCCTGCCTGTAGTCCCAGCACTTGGGGAGGCCAAGGCGGGTAGATCAGTTGAGGCCAGGAGTTCGAGACCAGCCTGACCAACCTATCTCTACTAAAAATACAAAAATTAGCTGGGCGTGGTGTTGCATGCCTGTAATCCCAACTACTCTGGAGGCTGGGGCAGGTGAATTGCTTGAACCCAGGAGGCGGAAGTTGCAGTGAGTCAAGATCATGCCACTGTACTCCAGCCTGGGCAATAGTGAGACCCTATCTAAAAAACAAAAACGAAAACAGTTATGGCACAAACACGCTTAGTGCTGTGTCAGGGAAAGCACAGGCCTTTAATAAGAGCCTAATGTTGAATACAGATTCCATTATTTCTCTTGCAATTTTGGTGAATTCTGTTAATCCTCTGTATCTATATCCTTGTCTCCAAAATGGGGATCATGGCTGGGCACCGTGGCTTACACTTGTAATCTTAACATTGTAGGGATCCAAGGTGTGGGGATGATGGCTTGAGCCCGGGAGTTCAAGATCAGCCTGGGCAACATAGTGAGACCTTGTCTCAAAAAAAAAAAAAAGAATACAAAAATTAGCCACACATGGTAGTGTGCACATGTAGTTCCAGCTACTTGGGAGGCTGAAATGGGAGGATTGATGGATCCTGAGAGGTTGAGGTTGCAGTGAGCTGAGATTGCACCACAGGATTCCAGCCTAGGTGACAGAGCAAGACTTCGTCTCAAAAAACAAAACAAAACAAGACAACACAAAACCAGTAAAGCAAAATGAGGATCATAACACTATCTCACAGGGTTATAAGAAGGATTGAGTGACACAGTGTATGTGAACTTTCCTGGCACTCTCTCAAAATTAATGTTGAATCTTCACAGGGTGCTCTGAGAATATGAATGAGGAGGCAAATAACTCCTGGATACTTGCAGCAATATTTCATCCAGGAAAGTTACATTAAAGTTGGGCCTTAAGTGATAAGTAAATGACTGTGAGGTGGGAAAACACGTAGAGTAATGGTGCTGATTTATAAGCCATTTGCTTTTTTTCTAGTCTGTTTCAAGGGGTATCAGGAAATACTCAAGAGTTTCAGAAGCACCTCACCAGATTTCCTCCTAGTTTGTCGAAATAGTAATTGTGGTATACCACCTAACATCTACTCTTAATAGTTTTCCTACATAGGAAACTACTGTTACCATTAACAGTCTTCTTATTTTTAGATCACTCTTTTAGTTTCTTCATTCAGCTCCTTCATCCAAAAACACTGTTTTTTTGTTTATCTGTTTTGTTTTGTTTTTTGAGATGGAGTCTTGCTTTGTTGCCCAGCTTGGAGTGCAGTGGCATAATCTCAGCTCATTGCAACCTCCACCTCCCAAGTTAAGCGATTCTCCTGCTTAAGCCTCCCAAGTAGCTGGGATTATAAGCACGTGGCACCACGGCTGACTACTTTTTGATTTTTAGTAGAGAGGGGACTTAACCATGGTGGCCAGGCTAGTCTCAAATTCCTGACCTCAAGTGATCTGCCCGCCTTGGCCTCCCAAAGTGCTGGGATTATAGGTGTGAGCCACTGTGCCCGGCCACACTATTTGTTAAGAATCCAAGATGTCCTAAGCATTGTGCTGTGTGGGAAAAGATATTTGTCTTTGAGAAATTTGCAGTGTGTTGGATAGAAAGCAGACTTGTGAACAAGTAAATCACACTATGAACTACTAAGAGCTATAATTACTGGAAGCATACATCTTAGTTTGCCCAGGATGGTCACAATTCACACTTGTTGTTCTGATGTAATTAATAATAGTCTTTCATTTTCAGATGTGTGCTGATTTGGACAATAAATTTTATGGTTACATGAGTTAAAGTGTGTGTGTGTGTGTGTGTGTGTGTGTGTGCATGTGTGTGCAAGATATTTTGCAAGTTCATTGAAGGAATGACAAGCTCTAAGGAATCAAGGATGATTTTCTTAGGAAAGGTGATACTTGAGCTGAGATATGATGCTGAGGTTGTTGCTAGTAAGAGAAGGAGGGAAGGGGAAGGGAGGAAGCGCGTTTTACATGAGCTAGAGATGCAGATGGGCATTAGGTAGTCAAGAGACAATAACAAATCACAAGTCCCATGTGCCTCGAACATTGTAGGGTGCAGGATTAAGTAGTGGAAAAATTTCGTAGACGAGTAGGGAAGAATGAAATTAGAATTTAATGATTTAGGAGCAAATGAAAATTGAGGAAATTGAGGTGTCAAATGTAGACACCGTTTAAAAAATTTAAGGAAAAGAGTGACTATGATGGTAGTTTGAGATGAAGGAAGATAAAGTTTGGACATTCTGAAAATTGACAGTTAGTGTCAGAGGAAACGTAGACACCAAGCTCAAAACAGAAAGGGGTATGTGAGAGAATGTGATCCCAAAGGAGGTGGGACAAATGCAGTGCAAGGCCCAGAAGGAAGGGCTAGCGTATGAAATCGAGAGGCCAGAATAGCTGGGAGTGCTGAAGAACAACACCTGTGTTCCAGCTACTCAGGAGGCCGAGGCAGGAGGATTGCCTGAGCCAAAAGGTTTAAGTCCAACTTGAGCAACATGGTGAAACTCCCATCTCTAACACAATTTTTAAAAAGGAAAGAAGGACTACAAGATGATAGAGGTAGAGAATTTACAGGGTAGGACTGGGGGAGTATCTAACCTGACATTTTCTTTATTTGGTGAAGTAGTAAAATGATCAAGTACAGCCATTAAAGGCCATGGCTTATGTTTTTGCTCTTAATGTAGGTAATGGCTGTGCAATCTTGGCCAAATGACTTTACTTACCTGGACCTTAATTTCTTCACCTGTGAAGTAAGAGACTGGATTAACACTTTCTGGTTTCCATCCAGTTTTTTTCTTTTTTTTTCTTTCTTTTTTTTTTTTTTTTTTTTTGGAGATGGAGTCTCGCTCTGTTGCCCAGGCTGGTATGCAGTGGTGGGATCTCGGCTCACTGCAACCTCTGCCTCCCAGGTTCAAGCAATTCTCTGCCTCAGCCTCCTGAGTAACTAGGATTACAGTCACCTGCCACCACCCCCGGCTAATTTTTTGTATTTTTAGTAGAGATGGAGTTTCACCATCTTGGCCAGGCTGGTTTTGAACTCCTGACCTCGTGATCCACCCACCTCAGCCTTCCAAAGTGCTGGGATTATAGGTGTGAATCACCGTGCCTGGCCTGTTTCCATCTAGTTCTAAGATATGGTCCTACGTTTCACTGAAATGTCATGAGAAGGCAGTTCCCTGCATCCTCCATACCTCCACGCATGCTTGCCCCATCCTGTAAAAGACAGGATTCCATGGCCAAATAAGTTAAGGTTATGGTTAATTAGGTTTCTTTACAACAGGACCTCTTGGAGGCTCCAGAATGCTAATAGGTGTTATAAATATTGAAGAGGAGGTTATAGTGCACAACATTTTCCAAACTGATTTAACTGTATAATGAATGCAGTGTTCCATAGAGCATACCATGAGAAGCATTGATTTAAGTGTTTATTCTCCCTTGTCATTTGTAAAAAATTCTATCCCAAGTTGGTGGGGGCAAAACAAACATTCTGAATGGCTGTTGTCTCTGGTGAGCATGCATCTTTGCTTGGAATATGACGTGATTCCTTCCACTAACAGAATAAAAAGCTCCACCAAGCCTAGACATACAGAATATTGATAGAAATAAAACAAGCAGCCACGTCTAGGCGTGAGATGGTGGCAGAGAGCTGCTGGATGCTCCACCTCTTCCCTTGAACAAAGCTGAAAAGAGAGAGCGAGCTTCCTTCACAGCTCTCAAAAGAAAGGCCGAGAAGTACAAGGCCCTGTGTTACCTGTATGATTCCTAAAGTTCCAAAACAGCTAAGGAAAGTAAATCAGAGGAATGTGGCTCAGTTTGTTTGATGTGTTACTGCATCATTCTGGTTTATAATACCATCTAACACAGATGTTAGAGACTGAGTCTCACTCATTAAAAGTTAGTGAGTTTCTCCTAGTTATAAAGTAGTATGTTTTATTTTTACTAGTATTTCCTAGCATGTATGTGTTCTTTTTCAGTTCTCTTTTCTAACCTGAATAATGTGTGTGTGTGTGTGTGTGTGTGTGTGTGTGTGTGTGTGTTAACTGTAGGTTTCTTTATTGATGTAACTACTCTAATTTTGGTTCCTTTAAATTGTGATCATCATGAGAGAAAGGAGTTTTTCCCTGATAATTCACATTTTGTAATGCTTTTTGAAGTGAACGTGTAATTTCAACAGAGTGTTTTTTTGCTGATTCACCCATGAGTCTTTATATTGAACACCTACTATGTGCAATGCCCCATGCTAGGCACTGGAGAAAGTGAGAGAACGCGACCCAGTCTCTGTCCTTTTTCTTGTCTTAATCCTTCTCGCTCTTGCAGTTCCTTCTCAGGATCCAACCCCTTGCTCCTGGCTCCTCCGGTCTTTTTAGCTTTCCCTTACTCCACTGAACACAGACACACACACGCACGCACGCACACACACGCACACACACGCACACACACGCACATACGCACGCACGCACATGCGCACACACACACGCACACATGCACACGCACGCACACATGCACACACACACCACTCTTGACTAGGTAAAGGGCCTGCATCAGTTGTGGAATCTGCTTAGAGGTGGAGGCAAAAGTCAAAGGGATTTGCTTTCACTTGGAAATTAGAGGTGTGGTTTCAGGTGGATGGTGACCAGTTCACATAGCTCTGGTTCACTCTACCCTGCTGCCTGGAGCTGCCTTCAGTTTCCTTAGGTGAAAATGGGTCATAGGAAGATGCTGAAGCTGCAGTTAGAGGAAGTACCAAGGCGCTCGGCTGCCTCTTTTTAGAACTGCAGGTCTTTTAGGGACTGCCCATTGCATCAAGGTTGAGCAGAATGTTACACACATATGTGATTTCTTTTACTTTTTCTTCGCAGATTCTTAAATTGTATTTGCCTTCTTGTCTCCCTCACTCTCTCTGGTACAGAGGTCATAGGTTTCATTTGATTACATTTTCGTTCTCTGTTAAACTAGGCTGGGTCACCTTGCTCCTCACAGCTATTTAGAATTTGCTCATTTGTTTTTTTCTTTTTAACATGTCCACTGTTAAAAGTTAATGCTTTCTCCTTTTATTTTCACAGACTGAATGTCAGAGGACATAACATTAATAGAAGTCTGTCTCCTGTATTACCTTACAGGAATAGACAATTCAGATTCCTTTAGGAATCATAATCTTCAGTAGAAAGAAATCTATAATAGATTGACAACTTTTTAAACATCTTTTTCTAATAGCCTCGTAGCTTTCAATTTGGACTGTTTCGTTTAATTGAAGAGACATTATTAGCATCTTTCCCATGCACAAAAATAGATTATATTTGAAGCAAATGAAATGCTTCTAGCTCCTTAGCAGAAAATGCATTGAAACCATATTGTTATATATTGTTGAGCTTGTTTTTAACACCTTACTTAAGATCTTAGCTATAAAATACTTTTACCTATGAAAGGAACTAACACCTTCTGCTAGTACTTCCAGTGAATCTCCTGGATGCTTCTAGAAAGACTGGCCTTATGCCTGTTTCTTACTGAGTCGTGTTTCTATACATAATATTTTATCCAAATAAGTAACTGACAATACAAAATTCTTTTACTTAAACAAGGTTAGGACTATAAAATATTTCAGTTCATATTTTAATTTTAATAATTTGCTGTTCATAGTTTTTATTAATAATACAAGATGGAACATTTTATTTTCTAAAGGTTATCATTATTCACTAAGACAGTATGTTAGAAGAATAATCTTTTCTCTAAGCATAACAAAACAGATGTTTAAGGTGGATTTGATTGAGCATTTAACATTTTTAAAGATGAGCTTGCTTCTGGGTCTTCTTGGAGAAAATCCTTGGAAACAATCTTAAAAAGATTTTGGTTTGTATTTTCTTTGGACAGAACATTTTGTTCTTTATTCTAATTGCGAATTCCTCTGGCCCCGGTTGTAGTACATATTTTCCTCTTTCCTTAGTCCACACTTCCACTCTGCTTTCCGTTTCTTTTTAATGTTTAGAAGGGATAATTTTTGCCTCAATTTCTGAAAAGAAAAAGTTGAGTGCCACTAACCTATGTAAGTGTAGGTAACATGAAATATTTGGTAACCAAATTAAATCTGGCTGAATTGAGGTGCATAACCACTCAGTAAGGATGCCACTCTCTGACTTAACTGATGTTAGTTTCTCTTGGATTAATTAACATATTGCAATATAGTCTAGGTATACTAAAGTCACTGTTTGAAATAGGTCACATCAAGTAGCAGAATATGCAAATGTCCACCCTTATAAACCAGGGATGGCAAACTCAGGAGCCTCCTGGAACTACATTGGTTAAAAATGAGTGAGTTAAGGAGGACAAGTAGCAAGACTGTTCCTTGTCACCAGGAAGCATCGGCAGATTGTTGACTTGTGAAAATGAAAGCAGAGGGTTGCCAGATTTTCTTTTCTTTTCAAGATATAACCGATAACCCATTTTAATGTAACTGTATTAACTTTTTATATTAGGCAACTAATCAAAGATTTTACAAACACTGCAATCTGCGTTTTGTACATATGCTGTCAGTTTGTGACCTCTTGAAACCCCATCAATTTGAAAGATAAATTTAGTCTTCTATTAAAACAAAGTGCACAGTATTCTTAATTCCGTGGTCAGTGGCCAATGGTCCATTTCCTTTGGGAAAAAGTTTATTTTTGAGTCCCATGATCCTCACTCTAAGCAAAGACTGAAAGGCTATTTGGGTTGATAGTTTACCCAACAACATATTGAAAATATTCAGTTGGAAGTCACTTCCTCATATTGTCTGGTAAAATCTGCAGTCTTCCTCTGAACTAAATCTATAGTTTTAAAAATCATGGATCATGATAAGGCCTATCGGCCTTACAAGAACCACTCCCCCACCCCCGACTCACATACACAAATTCCAATGACTTTAAAATTACACAATTACATTATTGGTATGTCTTTATCTTTGCAACACTGTATTCTTTCCCTTCTCTTTAAAATGTACCACAATTAAATACACACAAAATAATCTTTCATGTATTTAAAACACTTGAGCCACCCTTCAACTTTTACTTCTCTAGATTACATAATTCAGACTACTTTAATATGTACATATATCCTGTTTTATATTTTATATATTTTTAAATGTGTTCTGTACTTATGACTAGACTGGACCGGTATTGTTAACAATAGTACTAAATGCCAATCCCTTACATAATTGCTTTATTATATCTTTTATATTGTGTGTATTTATCTAGATTAGATTGCTTTTTATAAATGGGTCTATCCCAAACAGCATTAGTTTTTGGTTCTCACCCAGCTCTACAGCTTTTTTACACATTTGTTTCTGCTGCTGGAGATTGCAGTTCCATCATATTATTTCTCCATAAATGTATAATCATATCTTTATACTTTATTGATTTTTAAATTTATATCCGAGATGTAACTTTTTGTTTTGAATTACAATTATGTCCATTCCCGAGTTACCCACACAGCTATTCCTGGTGTGATGTCCTCTTTGAAATTAAGTATCATGTGTTTTTTCTTTATTGAAGGCAGTTATCTCCAGTGTTTAAAAAATACTGGCCTCATCCTTGGGGAACACTGTAGTAGGCTTCCTTGACATTGAATCATTGGTAACTGTTCTTTCATAGGCTCAATTTGACCCTTTGATTTATGTTCTATGTATCTTAACAATTGAGGGGTACTGACATAACTGGAAGAAAAGTGTATGTATTTTAATGTTGGCATCACCCAAACTGAGGGCATCTTTCACTGCTAGATTGAAATTATTTATAATTTGGGACTTATTTCATGAAGTGCAAGTATTCTAGTTATACTTGTGGTTTTAGAAAGTATTTCCTGCTCATTTGGAATCTCAAATGCAAAATATAACCCTGTAGCTATTACGTGGGTGTGCGACACTCCCATAGGGACCTTGGGCTCATAAACCAGCGAATGGATTATATAATGCTGCATAAATGCTGTATCTTTCATCTGACAGATATAATCTTGATCCTATATTTTTATGTTGCCTAACTGCTTCAGAATACCACTTTTGAGGCAACCCATCAAAATGGAAATTGCTTCTAAAACATGTAGCAATAAATATTGGTCAAGCCTCTGTAATTCAGATTCACTCAATACTTGAACACTAGTCGATTGAAATTCTCTGTTGTTTTTTAAAAAAAGGGTTGATAATTTCCATTTTATGGTATTGTTGGTTCCCTTTCTTTATTAGCCATATATTTACTTTTTTAAATTAAAATTTTATTTTCTGATTTGTCTAAAGCCTGCCTGATAGTGAATCAAGCATTTCAGCAGGTATAGATAAAATATTGAGAACTTACATGGTATTGAAAGTTAAACCATATGTGGATCAAGACCTATATGTCATATAGATCATGAATTATGCGGAAACTGTGAAACCAGTCATGAAGAGATGAGCATCACTTTAAAACTTGCAGTATAGAGCTCTGTCTCTACCATGTTATTTGAAAGACTTGATGCCAGCATTATGATTTCTCTCCAGCCTCTCATAATCTCATTGTGTGTGTGTGTGTGTTTTCTTTTCTTGTTTGTTTGCTTGTTTCTTTCTTTTTCTTTCTCTTTCTCTCTTGCTTTCTCTCTCTGTCTCTCTTTCTCTCTTTTCTTTCTTTCTTTGTTTCACTCTATTAACCAGGCTGCAGTGCAGTGGTACAATCATGGCTCACTGCAGTGTTGACCTCCCAAGCTCAAGTGATGTACCCACTTCCACCTCCCAACTAGCTAAGACTACAGGTGTGCACCACGACACCTGCTAATTTTTTTTGTCTTCACGAGATGGGGTTTCAAACTGGCAGATCTTGTACTTCTGGGCTCAAGCGATCTGCCAGCTTTGGCTTCCCAAAGTGCAGGGATTACCGGCATGAGCCACTGCACCCAGCCTCATTGTTGTATGTTATCTGATGGGCTATTTGCTTTCTTTGCTTCTCTCTTTACAAATAATTGTTAACCTCTGTTTGTCCTTTGCCAAAAACATGACCAAAAAATATCTGATATTTACTATCCAATTTCGTTGAATAGAAGAGGAATCTACTGTTGTCAACTTTGGCTTTAGATTCTTCCTCCTGCCACCACCTTTATGTTAACCTGGCTGGGTGGTCCACAAACAGGGCCTTCATGTTGTGTCCCTCTTACTCACAAGCCTTCTGCAGCTCCCAACATTCACTGCATTAAGTTTAAACTCCTCTCACTTCTAAAACTATGATAACCTGATCTCATATTCCATCTAAGCAGTGATTTTTTTTAACTTTCCCATAGATGTACTGTACACACATTTCTCAATTTTTCCCTTTGTCTATTCATTGCAGTCTTTGTCATTTTCCAATGCCAATATCAAGAATCATGATCTTACATATAACTGTTTTAGGCTGCTGATCTCCTTCACTTCTAATCTTTTCCACACCTTTATCTGTAACGTTTAATTTAGCTCTCAATGAATTATGTTTTGATTTTGTTTGCTGTTTTATAATGTGATTGTGAGACCTGGAACTATGTTTTCAATTCTTGAGTTCCCACAGTCTGAGCACACAGTATCTCTCATTAGATACTCATTTCACTGGTGATGGATCTCCTAGATCTTTTACATAGAGTATCTTTTATAAGCAGGCATGGGCTTATAAGACATTGGTTTTAGAATGCTTCACTTCAGTAGAGAGTGAATGCAGTATACATACATGTATTTTCTCTATAAAGTGGAATTGTGCACTTTGGTATTTTCTGGCACATTTGTAAATAGAGACTAGTAAAATAAATTCTTAGAGATGTATTGAACATTTATTTTGTGTCATGTAGTTGACATGTAATACAGTTTTTACTGAGGAGCTAATACCTCACTTTGTAAAGCATCTATATATTAACACCTAACTTAACTGTCAGGTATGATGCCTTTTGGGGTCTTTCATTTAGGAATGTTGATCTTCGTCACCCAAGATATGTGAGGACATTTATTCTTGATTTAACTTTGCATGTTATTAGTCATTTTTATTTCTACTTTGAAAAACATGTATTTTACTAAAAACAAATTGTGAAAAATGAGTTAGCATTAGGATAAAAATGTACGTTAAAATTTAAGTTTGTATTATTAGTTGCAATGCAAAACATCTTGTCGCCTAGGTAAACATGTACTTAATCAAATGGCCAGTAGAATAAAATGTAAACTCTTGCCTTTGTGACTAAATTCTCTATTCTTGACTCTTCCTCAAGAGTAATTCTTTCATGTGAAGTCAGCTGACCAGTCTCAGTTACCTCATTTTGGAGTGAAGTCTAGTACTCTGAAAAGGGAAAGATAAATTATTCTTTGGGGAGCAATGCAGTTTACTAAGCTGTGTATGAGGCCTGAGGTCAGGTGACCCGACTCTGTTCAGATTGTCAAAGGCAAGTGTCAATTGACAGTGTGTTCTCTCTAAACTAGCACTCAAAACCTAGTGGGTGAGATTTCAGTTACCATTTCTTCTCAACTGCTCTAGAGAAATGTTTTGTTCGTCTTGCTAGCTACTGCTAGTACTAATTTAAAAAGTTGAGATACAACTCCTTCGACATCATATCTAAAGAATCTATGGTGGGCTTGGAGGGCAGAGGAGAAGAAGTTAGTGATCCCCTGATACAGTGTTATGGGTTTGAATGCCATTCTGTTTCTTTTCTCCTCTAACCCTTCCAAATGCCTCTGAGAATCATGCTTTAAACTTTATGATTTTGAGAATACCAAAAGAGATGTCTCTGGAAGCATGTGTGTGTGCATGTGTGTATACACAATTTCACATATACACCGTAATATGAAATGTGTAAGTATTAAGTAATGACAGATTTTTTAAAATATTAGCACTCTTTACAAATATTTATGTATTCTGCCCTTCCTTCAAAGCACACTTGGTCTCCTGCTTGGAAAGTGCTTTCTGTCTCATGGCACTTTCTTATGATCATCTTTAATTTGGCAACACTTATCACTTTAAAAGGAAAAGAAATTGTGTGTGTGTGTGTGTGTGTGTGTGTATGTATATGATTTGGAAAAATAGCTAATGTCACTGGAGCCAAGCGTAGTAAATGAGATAGTACTGTTATAATTGATTCAATAAATTGATAATATTTGGTCTTAAAACCAAGTTGGAAGTATAAAATAAAACTAGTGTTCTTGTGTGTTCCTAACTAGAAATATATGTGTAATGTGATCATCTATATAAGGCAGTACGCCCACACTGCTCACTGCTTTACAGTTCCCAACTCTGCTTTATATAGCAATGAAACTTCAGGTATGTTGTTGCACTGCTCATCAAAGTACCACTTTTAGAAGATTGTACTTGAAGGATTTTAAATAGCACTAGAAAGACTCTGCCATGCCACAGAAAAGCTTTTCCCCACATTAAGTGTACATTTAATCAACATTATGGCAATTACAGCTCTACTAGAAGTCCTTCACCCTCTGTTTTGTGGCAGGAACTTTGTCTAGGATAAAACTGTCATGAGTGGAGGTAATTTAAAATTCATCCTCCTTTTATTTATGTCAGAATATGACAGGGTGGGGTGATGGATACCCATCTTTTTCTAATTGAAGCAATCTATTCTAAACTTTGAAGATAACTTGTTAGAATTCCCATTATTTAAAAAAAAAGTTATGACACCATTTCTAATTCATTGCTTTTGTACTGCTTCAATAATCTCCTTGGACATACTGATTGAGAAGTTGTTATAGGGCTTAATGCCAAATTGACAAAGTCCAAATTTGATGCCTCTCCCAAATAGTTTTGTGCCCTTGATAGATTTTACATGTGTTTTTTTTTTGTATAAAGCTGCTTTTTGATAAATGTATTGTTATCTTCAGATGTTTTCATGATATGTTCACTTAGTAGTTTATACCACATCTTTAATGCAGTTCTAGAAACCCATTGCTGAGAAAGTGAAGTTCTCTTGCAATATCCACAATGAAAGCCAGTTTATCGGCAAGCATACCTGGGTTGGACTTCCTTGTTATCCCTGCAGTAGCATTGTATTGCATGTCTTAGGAAAAACTAGTTGAGGAGCTCAGATATACAAATTAAAGTATTCTTCCACTTACTTCAGATAACGATACGGCAAGATCGTTAATATTGACCTAGAAGGCCAGCTCAGCCTTCTGACTGATGAGCTGTGATGGCTGTGAATGCTAACATAACCTTAATCTAAAATCATGAGCCCCTACCAAGGGAAGCAGTAGTTCCTCTGAATGCTGCACAGATCATGTCATTTTTGAAGTCATGGTTTTTGTCTTGGAGTGCCTGTGCCCTAAGAGGAACACTGCCAAACATACATATTTATCTGGAAAATGTCAGAAAAAGTGATTGATCTGAAAAACTTCTGTCTGAGAGATTATTAAAGTAACTTGGAAAATTGTTTCGGAAATAGGAAGAAAGACCACAAGGAAGATATGTTAACAGTTTTTCTTTATCTGAAGAGCTGGTGCCAACTCATCACAAAAGGGTAGAATAAGAAGTACATATTAATTTGAAAAACATTTCTGATTCTGAATTAAAAGTCTAATAAATTGTTAAAAAAGAAGAAGATAGTGTTGAGAGAGTATATTCTCATATCTAGTTAAGTAAGTGAAATTGTTAAGTGTTTATGGAATAGAACATACGACTCTTAACAGTCATCATGGACCCAACCTTCAAGAAACTTAACAGTTTACCGGGTACGGTGCCTCACACCTGTAATCCTAGCACTATGGCAGGCTGAAGCGGGTGGATCATGAGGCCAGGAATTTGAGAAAAGCCTGACCAACAGATTGAAACCCCGAGGCGGAGGTTGCAGTGAACCAAAATCATGCCAATGCACTCTAGCCTGGGCAACGAGAACAAGATTCCATCGCAGAAAGAAGTAAAAAAAAGAGATACAGAAACTTACAGTTTAATAATGAAGATAAGCATTTTCATAGCTCTATAAAAGTAGAAAGTAATGTTTTTATTAGATTTTACTGATAAAGCCCTGTGGTACCAAAGAAGAAAGTGATCACTTGGAGTGGATAAACATCTACCTCTCCCTCTGAGAGCCTAAAGTGGAGATGTGTACTTGAAAGGGAATATAGGGAACCAAACTTATGAAGAAAAGACCGGAGATCTAATGGGTTAAATTCTATCCCTGAGAACTTCTGGGTCTCCATTTCCTCATCCAGGAATAGAAAAAATTAGAATATCTGTCATGATCAAATAATAGAACTATTGTTAGACTCCAGCTTGATAATATTTGTAGAGGGTTTTAAAAATGCAAAAAGGCTATGTAAATATTAGGGACTGCTGTGACTTAAAATTTCATCCAGCTTGCTTTTGCTATGTTTAGGCAGAGTAAATGCTGAACTTCTCTTGAATTTTTGTAATACCTTTATAGAGACTAAGTAGTATTTCAAGATAGGAATACCTGGATAATATATTGTTTACAAGTCTCTCAAGTGTGTGTGTGTGTGTGTGTGTGTGTGTATAAAGATAATTTCTGGACAAACATCACAATGATCCTGTAATAATGATCCATGATAAAGGAAAATTCTTGAAGTATAGCATTTACACACATACTTCAAAACACACATTTCTTATTAGTGGCAATTTTATCAATGATTTTCAACATTGGAAAAACACAGAGATTGGTTTCTTTGGAAATCCCATAGTTATATGTTGACAGGATGATATAGGAAATTTCATGTTATATATAACTCTGTAGTTACATGATTGGTGTTTAATATTAAACAGAGTTTGGAAAAAAACAACTTTTTTAAAAATTAGCTAGACCATTAAAAAAAACATAAGATAGTTCATTGAAGCATGTTCCCCAGGCCTGCCATTGCTCCCTGCCCTTCTAATTCAGTGGTTCTCAACCTTGGCTGCACATTAGAATTACCTGGGGAGCTTTAAAAATCTCAGTGCCCAGGCTGTACCCCTAACCAATTAATTCAGAGTCTCTGGGGGGTGAGAACCAGTTATCAGTATTTTTTAAAGCTCCCCAGGCAATTCCAATGTGCACCTAGTTTGAGATCTACTTCCCATATCTATCTGTAGTACCATATTGGATTTACAAACTGGAATGCTATTTTTGACTCTTTCTTTGTCTCCTTTCTCTCTATTTAATCTCACCAAGTTCTGCAGATTCTTCCTCTGCTGTATTGGTTTGACCCTTCCTATCCCCAGTAATGCAAGCCTAGCCCAGGCCTTTATAGCTTAATATCTAGTTTTCTTCTTCTAGTCCCTCTTAAATGCTGTTACCAGACACTTTCAAACAACAGTCTTTCAAACAATTTTTTCATTTCACTTAAGAACCTACACTATTTTAGCATCCTAGAATTCAACATTTTTGTAATCAAACTCTATTTAAAAAATTAACCTTCTGATAGCTTATATTTCCTATTGAACACTTTACAAGCAGAAGAGATTTGAGGATTCAGGAAGATGAGTTGTTTTAAAAACTATTTCACTTGTAATCCTGGGGCTTTGAGGCATGGACTGGGGAGGAAAGTGGGGAAAGATCTTCAATAAAAGGCATATCCAGGCTGCCTTTTCCTCCAACCCAACTGTATCCCTTCTTCCAGAGCAGATCCAATCTGGTTCCGTAATATATTTGGGTTGTGCTTAACATTTCATTAGAACAGAAAAGAGTTTCACTGCTAAAAGAAAAAAAAGGAGACGAAGAAATTTTGAAAACCACTAGTGGCTAATCCTCTCATTTCACAAGGGAGGAAACTAAGGCTCAAAGAGGTTAAGTGACTCGTCCAAAGTCCTATAGCTAAAATGTACCCTTTGTTCCTGCTAGTGTGGTCCCTTCACTTTCTCTGAAAAGTAAGAAGAAATGTCATGCTAGCACTTGACACAAGGCCTTATACATAGAGGTGTTCAGCAAATATTTGTTGAATGAACACTTGAATGAATGCTATTTCGTATTTCTGCTTCTGTTCACATTGTTACTGTAACAAGAATGCCTTTTTAAAACATTCTCACTTTCACCTATAATAGCAATCATTCACTGCATGTCTCATCTTACTTCTGCCTCAACGTCTTTCCTTATAAGCCATGACTGTCAAGGTAACTTATTTGTTATATTTAAACCATTTTAAACTATCCTGTTCTCTTAATTATTTTCTGGTTGTGTCTTTTCTTCATAACAAGATTTCATGTCTGTTCCTTGAAGTGTATGACTTTGCTATGTACTTCTTTTATATTTCCTCCAGCACAGACAAAGCTTAATAAATACTTGTTGTGTTGGATTACTGGATTGTCTTTGGCAATAGCCTATCATTTTATGCTCCTGCTAATAGTAATTAAAATACACTAGAGTCAAATATTCCAAAATATGAAGTTTAAATGTTTCCTCAGTTTACAAAATGCTCTTTTGCTAGAGAATTAAACAAATGGGATTTTTATATCCTCAAATTCCTTTCCTATTAAAATAAACTCACATTCTTTTCATTTTAACCTCTTTTTATTTTTAAGCAAAAGATTGCAACAGGAAAAGAAAGTAGATTAAATAATTTGGTGTCTGCCAGAATTTTTTTCCTGAGGACTCTGAGTATGCGCAGTCTTGGTCACTTAGCATACCACCCCTGAAAGCAAAGCCAAACTGCAACTTCTTGGGAAATGCACTTGGGAAATGTCCAATCCAGTGTGAGCCAACTCACGCTTGTCTTCCTTATTCAAAGCCACATTTCCTGGCTGACCTAGTGAGAATTTTCTTTTGAAGAAAAAAGAGTGTTCCTGGTTTGGTTTCAGGCCCTTTTATTCACAGCAGTCATTCTAGCATTCTCCACAGAGTTCTTCACAAGCCAGTAGGAAAAGTGAGTCCATTGTTTTCCCTGGAAAAGTATTCAAATGCGTGGTGTGTTCCTCGGAAACTTCCTTTGATGAACTTCCCAGTGACTGTCTACACTCTTCCTTAAAATTCTGCACATTCACAGACACACAGAGATTTGGAAACATATTTGCCCTTCATCCTGCTTCAAAATTGTGCCAGGTGTAGAGTCATTATGTGTTCCTTTGCCTTGTATGTATTTCTCTCTTAAGGGGTCACTTCTATCTTTTTAAGAGATGGGATCTCATTGTGTTGCCCAGGCTAGTCTTGAACATCTGGACTCAGGAGATCCTCCTGCCTCAGCCTCCTATAGTGCTGGGATTTCAATTGTGAGCCACTGTTCGTGGCCACCAGGAGTCACATTTTTAAAAAGTTTATCTATCTATCTATCTGTCTACACACACACACTCTCACATACACACACACACATATAATATTGTCAAAAATAGAGAGAAATGTTGTGGCATCATTTGGAATCTATCTCTTCCTCTGTAAAGTGAGGAATTTGGGCTACATGAACTCCAAGGACCATTCCAGCCTATACATTAAGCAAATAGTTTAATGAAGCACTTAGAATCCTTAGTATTTATTTGCTTTAGTATAGGATTCTTTTCATTCTTCACTCACATTCAGGTATTTATTCATCCAACAATTATTTATAGACCCCCCTTCAGAAAAGCAATACAACACTTAAGAAAACGGCCCTAGATTTAGACTTGTATTTGAATTCTAAAACTTAATTGATGTATGAACATGGACAAGTTACTTAACTTCTCTGCATTTCAATTTTATAATCTGTAAAGTGATCCTAATAACAGCACTATTGCTTAAGGTCATTGTGAGGAATATATAATTACTGTTAGTATCTTAGCATAGTGTCTGGCACATGGCATATGTTCATATAATATGTTACTACTGTAGCTTCTTCTCTGCTAGGCAGGCTGATAAGGATACCAGAACTAATAAGGTGTTTTTTTCTTTCTGTTAGGAAGCCCAGAATCTAATGAGAGGGGAGCATATATGTAGGTATAATTTTGCTATATAACAAATACAATAATAGAGTTATATACAATGGAATTTGGAAGCCCCAAAGAGGCTCATGTAACTCTAGGGGCAGGGGAAGATGGGGAGAAGCAGAGAGAGGTGATGGTTTATCTGAATTCTGAAGGTAGCTGCCAAATTATCAGATGGAAGGTAAAACGAAGAATAAGCAGCATGAACAAAAGGATGGGAGCACAAAATCTACAAGAACAAATCAGTTCACAGGCTTGCAGTGAGGGGGTGATGGCAGTTGAGTTGGGGCTCGCCATGGTGTCAGCCTGCTCCCTTGGCTGTTCTCCCATGGCTTGCTACCTACTGCTAAAGAGAACTGAGGCTACTCCAGAAAAGGAGTCCAGAGGTAGTTGGCTGTAATGAGGAAGTAAGAGCTTGTGCTTGGTGTGTGGTGCCACAAGAAGATGTATGCCATGATAGCAAGAGTCATAAAAAGGGATGTATTCCAGAGGAAGCTGGAAGACAAATGGTCTAGAAAGACTATGTAGAGGGACAAAAGGAGTCAGGTGATATGTTAAAGAGGACTCTGAAGGCTTAATTTTGGAGATAAAGTGTTAATTTTAATAGGTACACTCAGTACTGTCTTTGTATGCCTACAGAATTCCTTTTGTGTCTGAAAGGTCAGACCATTTTAGAAAAGTATTATTGGAACTTTAGGGACTAATTCCCTTTGAGTATACATGCTTTAGATGAAATGAAGAGGCAGTGTGTAGTGAAATTATTCCACACTTTATATCCTAGACGTACAGTACCTAGATTCTGGAATTGACTCTTCTGCTAACAAACTTCATGACATTTGGTAAGTACTGAGTTTCAGATATCTCACGTATCAAAGAAAGTGCATGTACCAGACCATGTGGAAATTGATTTCAGTTCTTAAGTTCTACTATTCACAGTTTCTAATATATGTTTATTTTTTTAAAAGCTAAGTTAGCACTTCCACTAGATATAGCAACTGAAACAGATGATAAAGGACAATTAGCATCTATTTTTAAGGACATGGGGCCATTTTAAGAAGAGAAGGGAAATAGTATCTTAACTTATGTGCAATGAAAGCAGGTACCAAAAAAAATTGAACCCTTAAACCTCCCCGCTTCTCATATGAACATTCAATAACAAGGAAATGTTGGTTTAAGTGATCCAACTACTATAAAAAGAAGATGGAAAATTAGAGCATGATTAGAAAGGCAATGGCTTGACTGAAGCTTGTCTACTTTTAAAAAGGTAGGATCCATGGTAGGCCCAAATTGTGTGCATTCCTAGATTCGTTCTAACTCCCAGACTTTAAGAGCCAGTAACTGATTTGTAGATCCAACAAGGGTCAAAGACACTTAATATTTATAATGATCAACTTCAATGTATAAGAATGCACTAACAAAGCCGGGCGCGCTGGCTCAAGCCTGTAATCCCAGCACTTTGGGAGGCCGAGGTGGGTGGATCACGAAGTTGAGAGATTGAGACCATCCTGGTCAACATGGTGAAACCCCGTCTCTACCAAAAATACAAAAAAAAAACTAGCTGGGCGTGGTGGCGCGTGCCTGTAATCCCAGCTACTTAGGAGGCTGAGGCAGGAGAATTGCCTGAACCCAGGAGGCGGAGTTTGCAGTGAGCCGAGATCGCGCCATTGCACTCCAGCCTGGGTAGCAAGAGCGAAACTCCGTCTCAAAAAAAAAAAAAAAAAAAAAAAAAAAAAGAATGCACTAACACAATTATTCAACTGCCATTGCAATGGCATAGAGTAACTCAAATTACTAAGTAACCAAAGACTAGTTTTTGAAGAATAGATGATTCCAGATAAATTTAATTTTCATTCATGATAAAATCATAGACCACTTGTATGATCTATGTTGTATGTGTGTGTGGGTGTGGTAGGTAGGGGAAAAGCAAAAGGTATCTCAAATATCATATGATGTCTTTAATGAACTGGACATAAAATTGAGGTTGTATTATTGTTGGGTCGATTTGCACTCATTAGGGAATAGCTAACAGCCCATAGGTAGTTAGCCATGAGTTACTTGTATCTAGAAGGATATCCCAGTGATATCTTCCATGGCCCAGAATGACCGGTGTTATTTGTAAAGGTCTCTGCCATGGAATGCTTACCAGGATTTTGGTGAAATGTCATCTCTTTGATACTAAAATTGTTTTTATTGTTATTTCCTCAAGTATTAAGTGACTCAGCTGCAAATTTGCTCAACCCCAATAGTTCTAATTAAAAGTCAGGTAACAAGAAAGTCTGAAAAGCTCTCGTGGTTTAGAGGAGCTTAAGAACACATGTTGGCCAGGTGTGGTGGCTCACGCCTGTAATCCCAACACTTTGGGTAGCTGAGGTGGGCAGAACACTTGAGGTCAGGAGTTTGAGACCAGCCTGGCCAACATGGTGAAAACCTGTCTCTACTAAAAATACAAAAATTAGTTGGGTGTGGTGGCAGGCCCCTGTAATCCCAGCTACTTAGGAGGCTGAGGGAGGAGAATCACTTGAATGTGGGAGTTAAAGGTAGTAGTGAACTGAGATTACACCACTGCACTCCACCTTGGGCACAGAGTGATACTGCATCTCAGAAAAAGAAGACATGTCAACTTAAAGCACTGTGATATTCTGGATGAGATGATTCTGGGACAGAAAAGGAATATTGGGCAGTAACTAAGGAAATCCAAATAAAATATCAACTTTAGTTGACATTAGTGTATTCGTATTGGTCCATTGGTTGTGCTGAATGCACCATACTAAAGTAATGTAAGATGTTAATAATACAGGGAATTGGGTGTAGGATGTATAGGAACTCTACTATCTTTGCAACTTTTCTAGAAAGCTAAAACTATTCTTAAAAGGTCAGTCACTCCCCTCTCTTTCCTCCTCTTCCACACAACCCCATTGCTTTATTCAGTATATATTGTATCTTATTTTGGCTTCACATATCTAGAAAGATGAGGAATATAGAAAAGAGCAAGAAAAGTTAAAGATGGGAATGTTTAAAATGTCTAAGTGACTTAAACTTACCTAGCTTAACAAAGAAAATAGTGTCAGGTTTTCTGAAAATTGTTTCCAGTTATATAAAAGGCTTTCACAAATGTCACTGAGTAGAAGACAAAAACAAAAGAAAATGATTTTGAATAAAAAAATAGAATTTAATTTTGAAAGAATCTTTTTTTTTTAAATTAGAAGTTAATTTAATATTAGAATAGCCTAATAAAAGTAAAGGTAAATGTAGGAAATCGTGTTTTTAAAAAGATGATCTTCTTTACTGTCCAGCAGAGTAGCCACTAGCCTCATGTGGCTATTTAAATTTATTTAAATTAATAAAATAAAAGATTCAGTTCCTCATTTGCAGTAGCCATATTTCAAGTGCTCTCTAGACACATGTGGCCAGTGGCTTATATATTGGACAGAACAAATATAGACAGACCATTGACACCATCACAGCCCTGAATTCTGTGCTAATTGGGAAGTCAGTCTTTGAGATAAAATTGTTCATATTTGCTTGGATGTTATGGATAGTTATGTTTACCTATCTGAATGTCTTGCTTAGGAATCTACAGAAACCCAAATGAAACTTTGAAACAGTAGAGTTTCCTGTTTTACACCTTTTATTTCCTATTCCATGCAGGGAATAAGCCATATCATCTTTCAGATAGATAAAATCTGGCAGAGCCATGCCCATTCTGCAAACGTGTTGGTTCACATCTTTCCTGAGACAGATTGTTTGACTTAAAGTACACCTGTAAGAGTCAACAAGGATATTATTGCTGTCAACAAAGTTTAGCACATAAGCAGAGCGGGTGACGTTGTAAGAGTTTATAAGCTATCCCTCCCTCCTTTCATTAAAATATATTATCCCTCAGGCACGTAAATGTTACAGATACTGTCTTTATTAAGATTTCCTTGCATAAATATTTTGAGTGCTAATTCTTTTTTGTATTATAAACTATGAAATTTCCATTTTTGAGTATCCACTAAATTATGATAAGGTACATATCTTGGGTAGTACAGGTAAAAGACTCTCAAAAGGATGACTTCAGGTACTGTTCAGATATGTTTCAAGCTAACAAATGACCTTGGCTATCTGTATACATAAAATTGGGTATTTGGTTTTTAAGACAAGTTTAACTTGTAGAGCTGATACTTATCAGCTTCAAAATATGAATTGAAATAATTTTCAAATTTTCTGATAGTTGTTACAAAATGACATTTATTATTTTAATATTCTTGGTCACACATTTCACTTTTACTTTAGATGCTTTTTAGAACTCAAACATATGGTTCAGATTAGTATAAAACTATGTTTCTCAGATTTGGATGCACAGAGTCTAGTCCATATATATATATTCCTGGAATCCATGACAAGTTTTAATTATATATTTTCATTTTAGCGAATGAAAATACATCTTGTAGGAATAAACATAAAAGTTTTCTTTGATAGAGAAATTTCCAATTTAAAACACTTTCTATAGAAGAACTCTAATTTTTTAAGCCATTGTTTTTCAATCTAGGCACTGGGTCTATAACTCATGGTAGTTTCAAAATAATCTTTCCTTTGAAAATTAGTTTATAGATTACTCAAGTTTAAGAAACCCTATATAATGAATTTAAGCAAAAAAGAGATGAATTTATATGTGCACTCCTCAGCATGCTTATGTACAGATTCAGGAGTAAGTCTTCTATTATGGTGAATGGCAATTTGATTCCACACTGGCACTGATGATTCAAATAATTAAAAATAAACTGACAACTACATTTCTATTGGATTTGATGACAAATACTGAAGTCACAGTGATCTTGTAGGCCATGCTTGTAGATACGCTTTCATTTTGTACAAAACACCCCATCCTTCCCTCCAGCTTGTCCAGGTATTTGCTTTGCAGGACAAGATTCTGGTGCCACTGAGGCATTTTGGTGAAAGGAGCCTTAAGTGCATATTTTTAAATTGTGTGTGTGTGTGTGTGTGTGTGTGTGTGTGTGTGTGTGTGTGTATCAGAGTTTTGAGCCTGTAAAAGTGAAGACAGAACCTAGGTATCATTTTGGGTCAAGATTCAAAGAAACATGGATGTGACATTAATGTAATTATCTACTACCCGTCTTCTGTCCTCCCACATAAAAGTACAGTGTTTCCATACAATTGAGAAGAAGAGGCTGACATGCTTATGCAAAAAAAGAAAGAAAGAAAGAAAGAGAAAGAAAGAAAGAAAAGAAGACATTCAAGTAAGGGGACATGGCAAGTAGAAAAAGAATGATGCTAGAAACACGGGCTGGGCATGTGAACATGCAGATATCTGGATCAAGAAGCTCTGAGTCTGGGTCAGTGATTCTCAAACTTTGCATGCATTAGAGTCACCCAGAAGACTTGTTAAAGTACAGATTGTTGAGCTACAACCCAGAATTTCTATTTCAGTATACCTCTAGGACTCTAGAATTTGCATTTCTAGCAGTTTCCCCAGTGACGCTGTTGCTGCTGGTCCAGGGACTACACGTTAAGAATCACTACTGTGTGGTAAGAATTTCTAGATTCTATGTAGTTAGGGCCAGAGCTCCCTCCTGTGTGTGTGATATCACATATTCCAGGGTGTTACAGACATGATCTGTGCGTCAGATCTTGCAAAACAAGAGCAAAAACAAATATAGTCTCTTGGTTAAACAGAGCAATTAGAAACAAGGGACATGGAAGAAGAGGCAAGAAAAGGGGAAATCAGAGTTTATCCAGGCCCAATTATATCCACCTCTGTTAATATTACCTCAAATCTTTTGGACCAATAACATGAGACCATGTTAACTCAAATGTGCCATGGAAAAAATTCATTGCCTGTAGATTACATAATTTTCTAAGATTTCATCTGAATACTGTTATAGATAAACACGTAAAAGTAACAGGTATTACAGGTATTTCTAAGGGGTCATATTTATATATTACTTCAGATCTGTCAGAGCTAATGGATTCTAAAACCAAAGACTCAAGTCATCCGTCTCTCTTCTATGAGCCAACCATACTTCTCAGAAAGCCACTTAAATCCTCAATGCCTCACTTTTCCTATCTGTGAAAAAACATAAAGGTAATTGAACACTTACTTTTTTGGTGGGTGGGGGGGGGGCAAGAATGTTGTAAAGAGCAACCATGCATGTGATTATCACGTAATTCTTTGGAAGAAGAAAGCACTAAAGAAATCCAAAAACTGCATTACTATTTTCGAAGATTTAATTTCCTGTAAAATTCCTCACTCCTACTTCAAGTTTTGCTTATATAAAAAATTGAATTTGCTTCAACTTTATGGTATCCTTCAAAATATTTTCTCTACAGCCCTCAAATCTTTTCAGTTTTGTGAAATTAAATGATTGCGTACATTACTCTAAATTTGAGTTAAATTTGCCATTTTAATTTCAGTGTGTCTTCTTGAAGACAGTTAATATAATTGGCAGTGCAAGACTGAAAACAGCTTTAGACCAGAATTATCTTTGTCCATATTTTTCTCTCTATAAAAGCTCTGCAGGCTGGGAATCCCAGCAATAGCATTTCTAGAAAGCTGCAAATAGTGTTGAAGTCATGAAATAGGGCATTAGCTCAGAAGCAGATCTCTGTATTAGAAAAGCGTAATTCATTTGTGTAAAACAAAACAAAACAAAAACTAACACACACACACATATTCAGCTGGTACAAAACATAAGTATGGCTAGCTCCTCCCTCCCACCTGCCTGTGAGAGATACTAAATTTGAGTTAGTAAAACTAAATTCATCAATCTTTTTAGGCAACTTCCAGTTACACGTATAATATCATGTAAGGGAGATGGGTACTGAGAGGGAAGTGAGAAAAACAGCATTCTGGTTTTGTGTGTAATAGCTGCTTTCAGCCATCCATTTTATAATGATACCAGATGCGGATAATAATGAGAATTTTATTAATAAATTAAATGTTAGCTATTTACAGACACTATTTGATTACAGGTATTATTTTATTTCATTGTCCAACCCTTTATTAGATATTTTTTATCATTTTAAGAGGTGAGGAAGCCAAGATATTACCTGTAATACATGGTCACCTTTAAGCCTTTATTTATAAAACCAAACCTCAGTTTCCTCACCTGAGGTTTCTGCCCCAAGCGAGGTCTGTCTGGCTCCAGACACTAAGCTCTTAATGGCTGTGCTCTGTTACCACCACACTACACTATGCAGGGCCGTGAAAATACAATGAAGAACAAAACGGACATGGTCCCTGCCCCAGACAGCGTATAGTTTTAATCCATCTGAGCTTCAGTTTTCTCTTTGCAAGGTGGATAAGTTATGGCACAGTATGGCTTTGTTACTAGAGCTTTGATAAATCCCAGTTAATTAAATGAAGGCATTAATGAAACTAGCATATATAATTGGCAGAGTAATTTTTGTATGTCTCTTCTCTTTGGGAAATGCATGGTAGTCTTGGAAAGTTTACTGGACTTGAGCCTCGTACACTGAAATCTTGGAATAAGGCACCATCTAGGAAAAAACAAAAACAGAAAAATTGACTATGTTTATATTTTTGGCTTGAACATTTTGCCTTGTCCGGAAGAGAATCAGCTGTCAGATTCAACTTACTGCAGGAAACAGTAAAAATGAAACCTGTTTCTACAGCTTTCTCCCCTCAGGGACTCAGTGTCTCACAAGTATGTTTCCATTTGAAGAAATCCTCAAATGAATCCCACCTCTCAAGGTAGGTGTTTATTTACACTTTGCAGATCCAATTCCAAGGCTCCACATTTAGGGCAAGTTAATTTTAAAAGCTTCCTACCTGGATCTCTTCTAAATAAGGGATGTCTTTTTATTTTCAATAATATTTGTCCATTATAAGCTCAGTTCTTGTTCTCACACACATCCTTGCATTTTCTGACCAGAAAGTCTAACTAGATATGCACTGACATTAAGGATACATCAGTAATGTAAAATGTAACTTTTTGGTCTTCTATTATACTTCACTGCATCTCTTTCCTCTTTGGAAAGTTACAGAAATGGCAGCTTAAAGAAATTAAGGTAAATAAATCTCATATTCAAAGAATCGTACAAAATAAGATAGAATAAGAATGTGCAGGTGTGTATTTAGTTTCCTAAAAGGAAGACATTGGACTAAGGACTCTGTACCGAGGAGAAAAAATATACATATGACTCTATGAACAACACCAGAGTTTAAACTTAACTTCTAAACATCATCATGGCTATTTTGTCTTATTATTGTTGTTATTTTGTTATGCTGACTGCCGGAAGCACGGAATTGAAGCATGGAATCAGCACTTTGTTTTTTACATAGTAGATGTTTCCTTGAATTTCTACAAGGTCATCTATGAACTCTTCCTCAATAAATCATTCTTCAAATATCTGTGAAGCACCTATTGCATGCTGGGCACTGTGCTAAAGCCCTTCAGTAGCTTACAGTCTAATTGGAGGAGACAGAAAATGCAACTAAGACATGAAAGCCTTTCTCATAGATTCTTAATAGGGGCACTTCAGACTGTAAATATGTGCCCCAACCTCATTTTTAAGTCTCTGCTTTCTGAAGGTTATCATAGAGTCATACAATATGTAAAGTTTCCTCAATAAATCTTAGCAAGCAAATTAAGGATTCTCCTTTTAAGAAAATCAACCGAGTAGATTTTTTTTTTTTAGAGCCACTGAAATAACTTGTTATCTCATTGTCAAATAATTTTCTAATTCTACATTGTGACTGAAGAATGAGGGGAAGAAAATGACAGAGGAAGAGATAGCTCTGACCTGGGAACTAACACAATAGATCTTGAGAAACTTCAAAGTAAAACAATTATCTCAGCAACAGGGATGATTTGGCATCTCTTTGTTAGCCATTTATGACACATGTGTTATACTTTGACATCAGTTTAGAAACTGGCATTTCTAGAGCCTTGCCATATTGCCAGGATATTTCTGTCTCAATAATATATTGATTATATTATAGTAATGAGTTGGCCAATGACTCACAGATTATGAAGAGATTATACTAAATTTATCTGAGAGAAGTCATGATGTAAACTTCAGAATTATATGCATGTTGCATATCCTCGTCATGTTAATACTTACCTATTTTGAGACTTGATATCATCCCTTGCTTTTTAATGTGAATCAGAAGCCATGAATAATTATTTGGTATTATACAGGACTTAAACACATTTTTATGAGTGTTTGACATATAGTAAAAATCCTCCACAGTTACAAAATAAGCTACCAGAAAACCTAGAAAAGTGAAATTTTGATTTTTGATTATTTTCTTGAAAATGTTTATGGGTGATCAACTTTTAAAACTAAACGAACAATTTTGTCGGTTACCTTTCAGTTACTAATATGTCAATGATCGCAGACCAGTGAGACGTAGCTGTGTAAATGACTGTAAATCTAACAATTTTTTATTAAATCAGGAGGCAGAGAGTAGGGTAGTTTGTCACAAGATATCACTATGTAGATCTCTGAGTTCAGAACATACATACCTCCCACCCCAAATGTTTAAGATGTATTTTCACGGTTGTGAGTCCCTTTTCTGCATGTTTAGATTTCTTCTGCATGATCTCTTCAACTTTCTTGAATGGTTAATGTGCCACAGAAGTGGATACCTTTTTGTCTATGCATTTTTTGTTTGGCTGTCTTGTCTTTATAACACCTCCTCAACTGCTACGCATAGAATATTTGCCAGTTGAAAGAGTGTAGCAAAATGGATGATGGCAGCTAACAGGTTATATGCCATACCTTCAGCACTTACAGAAAGTGGGCACATTGTGTCTCTGGGTGATCACAAACTGGTGGAATATCCTGTAAAATACCATTTGCCAAGTCACGCCAGCTGGATAGATAATGAGAATCACCATGTTATATAGTAGTTCCAGTTCCAGACTGATCTTAATGCTGTGGTTGGTTAAATATTATTGATGAACTAATTATGCTCCTAAAATAAACCAATAGCATTCTTTAAAAAGTCCTTTCCAAAAATAAACAGAACTACAGACAACAGTCTTGTCATAAAGGCTAAAGTCTTTTTTTCTCTTTGCCAAATTTGTTTTACTGTATTGTGCATATATATCAAAAGAATTATTTTAGTTCAGGTGTTTAATGTGTTTTGAGGAAGACACTAAGTTGCTGAGAATACTTCATTCGTAAAAAAAGTAAATATACATTGTGGTTGAATTTCAAAGCTAAACTTTTACTAAGTTGGTGAGGTGACAAGTATGTTAACTAGCCTGATTCAATCTTTCTACAGCGTATACATAGAACAAAACTTGATGTCATCCTGCATAAATATACATAATTTTTGTCAATTAAAATTTTTTTAGGCCGGGTGCGGTGGCTCACGCCTGTAATCCCAGCACTTTGGGAGGCCGAGGTGGGTGGATCACGAGGTTAAGAGATTGAGACCATCCTGGCCAACATGGTGAAACCCTGTCTCTACTAAAAATACAAAAAATTAGCTGGGCATGGTGGCGTGTGCCTGTAATCCCAGCTACTCAGGAGGCTGAGGCAGGAGAATGCCTGAACCCAGGAGGCGGAGGTTGTGGTGAGCCGAGATCGCACCATTGCACTCCAGCCTGGGTAGCAAGAGCGAAACTCCGTCTCAAAAAAAAAAAAAAAAAAAATTAAAAGCAGACTTTTATAAGTAAGCTATCAATAAATAAACACTGGAAAAGATGACATGTAAAACAATTAAAATTTGAATGTGAGGCAGTTTAAATAAAAATGGATAGACCTGGCCTCAGAAATCTATGCTCGTATAGCACTATATTCTGTTTATTTGATGACATCATTACACTATGCACTTACCACTAACTCCAGTGGGTAGCTATTTTGCACTGTTAAGGTACTTGTTTCTGTGTTGTGGGGGGTTCGTTTGTTTGTTTTTTACTTCTAAATGACCAACACTCATTTAAAAAACCTCTCTCACTCTATTATTCTAACTCAAAGTTGCCAGCCACATTATGTGGTATAGTATTAACACTGCCTCACTTTAGTATTTGACATAATGCTTTGTGGCAGCTAAAATTTAAAAAGGATCACATTTATTCTAATATCATTATATAGTTATTGTGGTGCACCCAAGCAGATCACTCAGTTTGCTAAAGCTGAGCTTGCTGTCCATTAGAATTACCTTCTTGTACATCTCTTTCTATATAATATAGAACATAAATCTTGTAATATTAATTCCTGTTTTGTATTTAGATATTTCATTGATGTAAAAATGGGTAAATATATTTTGGTCCTTGGAAGAGTAGGCATCAATGCTTCTATAACCTCTATCAAGAATTTAAGTTATCTTGTCTATTAAATCATACATACCCATGTTTTAAGGATAACCATTTTTAATCATAGAAGTCCTCAGCAATTAGAAAAGAATAAAGATTTTTTTTTTCCTGAAGGAAACAGAGGCTGACATCTTGATGTGTGTTTGTTTCATTTCTTTGGGAGTTTGTTTGGCAGATTACGACTTGTGAACTCTTTGTCATCTCTTTGGAAGAAAGCTGCAGAGTAGCTAGAATTTTTAAAAAGAGATCATTTTATTCAGCTTTGCTATGACAGAAAGTTTGATTATAGACTATTTCATTTCATCTTGCCTTTAATCTACAAATTTTTTAATGGATTCCTTTGTAATCCACAAATATAAAAGTTAGAGGTTTATTCAGACAATATGTATGAACTCAAATACATTTTATTTCTTATTTATATATAAGTATATATAGGCTAGAAATATATTCTCGTTTCTTGGCTTCTGAAAGCTGAAGTAAGCCTGGGCAATATAGGGAGACCCTGTCTCTACAAATACAAAATAAAAATATTGGCTGGCCATGGTGGCATGCACCTGTAGTTCCAACTATTCGGGAGGGTGAGCCAGGAGGAGCACTTGAGCCTGAGAGGTTGAGGCTGCAGTGACTTGTGATTGGGCCACTGCACACCAGCTGGGGTGACTGAGTGAGGCCCTGTCAAACAAAACAAAACAAAACACAAAACAGAAATGATGTTTGTTTAGTTGTTATTAGGTATGTAGATTTTTAAGAAATGCATTCCATAATTTGGGGGGGCCAACTTTTTTCAGCCAAGAAAGTATAGGTAAATAAAAGGAGTTATCAAATTGATTAATACTCAGAGCAGTATGAGTGTCTTTCCTTTATATAATATGAATTTATAGTCTATGGATATATATATATATATATATATATATATATATATATATATATATTCCTTTTTTAAATTAATTAGGCTGCTAGGAAATTCTTCCTGAAATGTATCCTAAATATCCTAAATCTCTTCTAAGTTTTACCCATTTTAAGCTTTGCTTTAACTGGACAGAGAGAGGAAAAATGTGTTTCATTACCATATAATGTCTTTTCATGATTTCTTATGAAGCGATGGAATTCAATTCAAATCAGGCTTTCATTCCTATCTCACCTCCTAAAGCATTCATCTGGCTAACCACTTACCGTCCTGCCTGTGGCAAATTGAACATTTTATCTCATTTGAGCTTTCAGCAAAGTCCAGCAAAGTTGATCACTGTCCCCTTCTTCACATGCTTTCTTCTCTTAGTTTGACTGACCACGATCTCCTGGTTTTCTTCTTGGTATCATTACTGGTTCTTCTTCAGTTTGAACTCGATGTTAGAGTGGATCCCAAGACTTGATCCTTCTTTTTAAATTTGCATGCTCTCCCTAGGTGCTTTCCTTTAGCTCCATGGTGTCTTTAAATACTATTTGTTTGGGTCCTGAAGTGAGGTAGTCCTTGTCATTCGTGGGTGGGAAGATGACTTTTTTGGCGGGGAGCAGGTGTTCTCTTTCCTTGAACTCTGTGAGACATTGAGAAAAATAGCTGTTGAGTGAATGAATGTTTGCTTGTTTGTTTACTAATTCAAAGACATAAACACACATTGAGGATCTTCTATATTCCAGGCTCTGCACTAAGGATGCAGAGATGATGAAGATGTAACTCCTGCCCTCAAGGGTTTCCGAGTCTTGTGAGGGAGGAAGGCGTACAAATAAACAGTTTCAGCACAGCGTGAAGATAACAGCAGTGGAAACCTGTCCAAAGTACAGAGGCAGCCTAGAACAGGATATGATTAACCCTAAGGGGAATGTAGAGTTGGATGAAGCCCAGTGGAGGAATGATTTATTTGGGTTTCAAAAGATGAATGGGATTTTTCAAGTAAACAATAGGAAAAGAATAGGGACTTCCAGACTGATACACTAGCATATGCCAAGGCACAGTGGTATGCAGTACTTGGGGACTAACCGCAAACATTTGTACTTACAGAAGCATGGGATGTTGAGTGGGAACGGAGGGAGTAGAGCTGGAAATGCAGGCCTTGGACAGAAGGGGTTTAATTTTTCCCACTAGGAAGCTTAGACTTCTTCCTCTGGGTAAACTAATGAATGTTGACGGCCTTCCAACAGGTCAAAGATATGTTTACATTTTTATTTTAGAAAAGTGTTTTTTGTTTGTTTGTTTGTTTGTTTGTTCGTTTTGGGTTGGGGGGATAATATGGAAAAAGGATTTAAAAGAAAGGAGACCAGTTAGGAGGAAATAGGTGAAGCAACAGATGAAGACCTATATGGCACAAGCATTTTGGGGATAAAGAAAGAATGTAGAATGGGGAAAGAAATCAGAGATGAAATCAATTGTGTTGGAGAGTCTGTGTGAATGCAAAGGGTTCAGAGTGGGGATGAATGAGAGGGACTGATAACAGGCCTTCTATTTCTGGAAACTAGGCCTCTGGGGTGACACTAACCAAAAATAGAGAAAGAAAAACAGGCTTAGATGGGAATAGCATTCATTTGATAAATACAGTATACATTGATTATATTTTGTGCATTTTTATACACACACACACACATATATATATCTATAGATATATACATATATCTATATATATATAAACGTACATAAATATATAGCCATTGTGCTTGAGTCTCAATTTTTTAAAAAATGAATTTAGGATTAGACTTCTCAAGTCAGAAAATTTACAGGAAATCCTCTGGGGTATATCCAAATTTATGTTCAAACCCCAAAGTCAAGTTCCGATTCAGCCACTGGCTGTGTGATTGTGGTACTTCTTTGAGCCTTTGTGTCCTCATTTCTGTCATCTTGATACCAGAGTTGGATTAGAAAGTTACCTTGATATTTTTATCCACAAGACATGGGTCCTCTATTCCACGGATTGGGTCATTAACCACACACTCAAAGAATAACAGAATTCTAGGTCTTAAAAGGAAATCATTTAAACTAATTCTCTACCTTCCTTACCCGCAGGCTTGGTTGAGAAAATAGAGATCCAGAGAGTTTGGTTTGTTGAAAGTAGTGGAGTAAATTAATGTTGGAATAAACATTGGAGCCTAGAACTCCTAGCTTCTAATGCACCTACCTGTCTCTCAATGTAATGGTCCATATTATTCCCAATTCTGACTCTCCTGTGGTTCTACAAACCCATATAACTTTGGACAGTTGGAGGAGATGGCTCCTGCTTTGTCAATTTGCCCTCTCAGTATATAATCCATTGGGGAATAAAGGAATGCTTGAGGAAGGTGAAGAGGCAAGACTAATGCCCTCTGCCTCTGGTCCTTTAGGGGATTGTTTGTGAAGCTCTTGGTAACACCCCTAGTAACTTGGGGTTTGCTTGAGAGAAACCCTCTTACTTCAGTCCCTTACTCCTTCCTACATCCATATTCTTTCTACCAAACTTAGGTTTCAAAATCAGAACCAGATAGAGTAATGTGTGATTGTAAAGGAAGAGGGTCAACTTCAGCTCTGACATATATTTGCACATCCTGGGGTTTTAAACAAACAAAATGAGTGTTCATTGCTGATTCATGTTTTGCTTTTGGTTCCTTTTCTGCCATAGTCATGTGACATGCACCATGGTGGCTTTCATCATATAATACAATTCTGGGTTCTCCTAAATCCTAAAGCACTTTATAAAAGTAAAACCATAGGTCTCATTTTTCTGATGAAGAGAGCACGGCATAGAGAGGTTTTACAAAGTGATACAACAAATAAAGGGGGAAAAAGAATCCAGGATCATTTTTTTTCACCCTCCATTAAATGATACTCTCTCTTATGATTTTCTGTTGTCAAAAGCCCTCTCTACATTCTGTATTGTTAGGTCATCATCTCCTATAGTTTGCACAATGCGGTGTATTATAGATTGCTCACAAAGCAGCAGATATGAATTCTTTATAATGGATTTATTCTTTTCAATTTTTTTGTCATCTTTGGGCTTAATAGAAATAGTTCAGCATGTTATATTGTGTGATCTGTCCCTAAATAGATAAAAGATTTCTGTGTTTTGAAGGAAACATTTATATTGGTTAATTTGCTGCATTGCCTGCAGGAATGTTAGTCTGTAGGAGGAAAACAACTGTTTCCTGACAAAATTTTCTTTAACTCTGCTAGAAACTCGTGTTTTAACAGTAAAAATACAGAGAAATAATCCATAAACAATTAAAGAGTAGTATCTTCAAGAATGTTTACTATCCCTCAGAACATCTAAAATTGTAAGGCACAAAGGTGTCTTTTCTTACATGAAGAATGGCTCTTCCTTAATTCCCTCTTAAGCCACAAGGCTATGGATGGAGGGAGCATGCAAATGTGAGCCTAGGCATTTGCTCCCTGAAAATATAGTTCCCTGCCTGCTCTTTGAAAGCCACTAGTCTAACTACAATAGAAAGAGAGTGTGCACTTTCCTTTAAGAAATTAAACAGCACTGTCCACAATGTGCAAAAGACTGTGAAATTGAAAATGTGTCCCTGGAGTTGATAAAAAATAATAATAAGTGGCAACTCACAAACAGACTCTTGGCAAATAATCAATTATCTTCTGAATTACTATACAAAACTACAGTTCATTTTGCCAGCCCATTGAGGAAACAGTTTCCACACAGGAGACAGTCAGCTTAGATTGGGGAGTTGTTTTCAATTTACTTCCAGGGTATCTTCATGTAGATATCAACAGGCCGTAGTGCTGCTGTGATGCAGTGTTAGAACCCACATTATTGGTTTGCTGAACTAACTACGAAATAGCAAACTCATTTGAAGGAAATCTGTTGCTTGTTGCATTTTTGTGGCTAGAGTGTTGAATCACATGGCTTAATTTTTAAACCTGGAGTACCAGTTAAATTTTCCTGAAGATTAAAGATAGGTTTAGTAGATTTTGGCTAGGGCAGTCCTGTTTTAAGAACCTGAGTTGAATCTCTGGCCTGCGAGTAGATATAGAGTTGGTTTAACTATAGCAGAACAGGAAAAGGAATGATGTTTCACTACTGGCTGCCCATATAAATAAAATCAGTAGAATTCAGACTGTTTTGGAAGAATATCTATGATTAATAAATAGAAGGGGAAAGTGCTAATGGCTGGCTGGCTAGAGTTTTGTGTCAGTGAAATTTTAAGTAAACCACAAAATATATATACTAGAATTTAATAAACAATAAGCATCTTAGATAACTTTTCAGATGTGTAGGTCCATGGAAATGTACAAAAGTATTCAGCATCTGTGTAACTGAAGAGTGTCATAGATGAAGCAGCTTTGGAAGCCAGCTGAAGGAGATACCGTAAGGAAAGGAGATATTACAACAGAAAGATCTTCAACTGTCATTGTTCTTTTTACTTTTTAAAAGGGGGCATGGGGGACTTGCCATCTTCAAACTCTTATCAGATTTTGAAGTCTACTTAATACAGACTCTTGGGAATCCATCCTTTATAAGACCTGCTTGCCTCCCCAGCATCCTCAGTCCTGGTCACACCCAGCCTATCTCCTGCCATAGACATGCACATACCTACAATTACACCCATTTTAAGGATGAGAGTAGAGTTGCTAATTGCCCATGGACAGAAAACTAATCAATAGTATTACTGGAGTTCACCAAATTGTGTTTATTCATTAAACTATCTTTGTTAAAACTTGTAAGTTGTCATTTTGTCTACTGGACAAAGAGTAAACTATCTTTTTCTTTGAGATGAAGTTTCTCTCTTGTTGCTCAGGCTGGAGTGCAGTGGTGCAATCTTGGCTCATTGTAACCTCTGCCTCCTGGGTTCAGGTGATTCTCTTATCTCAGCTTCATGGGTAGCTGGGATTACAGCCACCGGCCACCACGCCTGGCTATTTATTTATTTATTTATTTATTTTAATAGAGACGGGATTTCTCCATGTTGGCCAGGCTGATCTTGAACTCTTGATCTCAGGTGATCCAACTGCCTTGGCCTCTGAAAGTGCTGCGATTACAGGCGTGAGCCACTGCACCCACCAAACTATCTTTTTTTTTTTTTTTTAACGTCTACAATTCAGAGTCGTTCTTTCACAGTATGGTAACTTACTCTTCAACAATGTACTTAGTCATCATAGTTCTGTATCTATTCTGGGAAAAAAAAAAAAAAAAGCATTTTGGGCCAGTTGTGGTGGCTCATGCCTGTAATCCCAGCACTTTCAGAGGCCAAGGCTGGCCAAACCCTATCTGTACCAAAAAATACAAAAAACAAAATAGCCAGTGACCAGCTGGCCAACATGGCTGTATTAGTGCGTTTTCAATTGCTGATAAAGACATACCTGAGACTGGGAAGAAAAAGAGGTTTAATTGGACTTAGAGTTCCACGTGGCTGGGGAGGCCTCAGAATCATGGCGGGAGGTGAAAGGCACTTCTTACGTGGCAGCAAGGGAAAATGAGGAAGCAGCAAAAGCGGAAACACTTGATAAACTCCTCAGAACTCAAGAGATTTTTTTTTTTTTTTTTTTGAGACGGAGTTTCGCTCTTGTTACCCAGGCTGGAGTGCAATGGCGCGATCTCGGCTCACCACAACCTCTGCCCCCTGGGTTCAGGCAATTCTCCTGCCTCAGCCTCCTGAGTAGCTGGGATTACAGGCACGTGCCACCACGCCCAGCTAACTTTTTTTTGTATTTTTAGTAGAGACAGGGTTTCACCATGTTGACCGGGATGGTCTCGATCTCTTGATCTCGTGATCCACCCGCCTCAGCCTCCCAAAGTGCTGGGATTACAGGCTTGAGCCACCACGCCTGGCCAGATCTCATGAGACTTAATTCACTATCATGAGAATAGCACAGAAAAGACTAGCCCCCATGATTCAATTACCTCCTCCTGGGTACCTCCCACAACATGGGGGAATTCTGGGAGATAAAATTCAAGTTGAGATTTGGGAGGGGCCACAGCCAAACCATATCATTCCACCCCTGGCTAGAGTAGCTGGGACACAGGGTACCAAGTCCCTAGGCTGCACACAACATGGGGACCCTGGGCCTGGCACACAAAACCACCTTTTCCTCCTGGGCCTCTGGGCCTGTGATGGGAGGGGCTGCTGGGAAGGTCTCTTGACATGGCCTGGAGCCTTTTTTTCCATGATCTTGGGGATTCACGTTAGGCTTTCTGCTGCTTATGCAAATTTTTGCAGCCGGCTTGAATTTCTCCTGTAAGAATGGGTTTTTCTTTTCTGCTGCATCGTCAGGCTGAAAATTTTCTGAACTTCTGCATTCTGTTTCCCTTTTAAAACAGAATGCTTTTTACACCACCCAAGCCACCTTTTGAATGCTTTGCTGCTTAGACATTTCTTCCACCAGATATACTAAGTCATCTCTCGCAAGTTCACGTTCCACAAATTTCTAGGGCAGGGACAAAATGCCACCTGTTTCTTTGCTAAAACATAATGAGTCACACCTGTACTCCAGTTCCCAACAAGTTCCTCATCTCCAACTGAGACCACCTCAGCCTGGACCTTATTGTATGTTGATATCAGCATTTTGGGCAAAGCCATTCAGCAAGTCTCTAGGAAGTTCCAAATTTCCCACATTTTTCTATCTTCTTCTGAGCCTTCCAAACTGTTCCAACCTCTGCCTGCTACCCAGTTCCAGAGTCGCTTCCATATTTTCAGGTATCTTTTTAGCAACGCCCCATTCTACTGGTATCAGTTTACTGTGTTAGTCCATTTTCATGCTGCTGATAAAGACATCCCTGAGTCTGAGAAGAAAAGAGGTTTAATTGGACTTACAGTTCTACATGGCTGGGGAGGCCTCAGAATCACGGTGGGAGGAAAAAGGCACTTTTTACATGGCAGCAGCAAACAAAAATGAGGAAGAAGCAAAAGTAGAAACCCTTGTTAAACCCATCAGATCTTTTGAGACTTACTCACTATCACGGGAGTAGCACTGGAAAGACAGGCCCCATGATTCAATTACCTTCCCCTGGGTCCCTCTCACATGGGAATTCTGGACAATGCAATTCAAGCTGACATTTGGGTGGGGATACAGCCAAACCTTATCAATGGTGAAACCCCATCTCTATTAAAAATACAAAAATTAGCTGGACATGATGGCAATTGCTTGTAATCCCAGCTATGCAGGAGGCTGAAGCTAGAGAATCACTTGAACCCAGGAGGCAGTGGTTGCAGTGAGCCAAGATTGCTCCATTGTACTCCAGCCTGGGAGATAAGAGAAAAACTCTGTCTTAAAAAAAACAACAACAAAAAAAGTCATGGTGGTGTGTGTCTATAGTCCCAGCTATTGGGGAGGCTAAGGTGGAAGAATCACTTGAACCCAGTAGGCAGAGGTTGCAGTGAGCTGAGATCATGTCACTGCACTCCCTCCTGAGTAACAGAGTGAGACCCTCTCTCAAAAAAATAATTACTTTAAAGTGGTTAATGTATAACCACGGGTTTTTTGTTTGTTTTGGTTTGGTTTTTGTTTTTTTTTTTAAGTCTGTATATTTTTCTGCCTCATAGTATTGCCCTCAGAAGCAATCACATTACCTGTGGACAGTGCTGTTTGATAAGATTCTTTACATACACAAACATATATGTAAATGTCTTCTCCCACCTTCCTGAGTCACATAGATAGTGCCACAGCATACACATAGTTTTGTTTGTTACTCTTTTTCAGTCTTGGGCTATTAGCAAAATCTCAGTCAAGTCTGAATAGTTCCCCAGAGATGAAATTATTTTCTATGTTGCAACATGAAGATTGTATGAAATTAAGTCTTGACTTGGCTTTTTCAAATTGTAAAAGATAGAATATTTTCTCTTTGCATGTTGCAAAGGTATTAGTAATTGATATGTTGTCAGCACTTCCATAAATATTTTTCTGCTGTAGTGACTTTTTTTCTCACTGAAATGTATGCTGTGACAATTCAGCACATTTCTCCACCTATTAGATCAGATACCATCAATGAGAAGGGAGTAAAACAGCTCTTACTAGGTGCATCAATTCTTTCACATCTAAATTACATTATGCAGCATTGAATATTTTTATGGAAGTTTGCAGAATAATAGAGCACTAAAGAAATATTTAGGCTACACAGAGGCCTCAGAATAACAAATCTCAAGAGGGAGTTGATTCCTTTTATTCAATAAGAACAAAACTGTGACAGGTCATTTTTTTCTTTTAATTTATTTAATTAATTTATTTATTCATTTTTTTTGAGAGTCTTGTTCTGTGACCCAGGCTGTAGTGCAGTGGCACCAGCTTTACTCAGTGCAGCCTCTGCCTCCCAGGTTTAAGCTCTTCTCATGCCTCAGCCACCCAAAAAGCTAGGATTATAGGCGTGTGCCACCATGCTTGGCTAATTTTTGTATTTCAGAAGAGACGAGGTTTTGCCATGTTGGCCAGGCTGGTCTCAAACTCCTGGCCTCAAGTGATCCACTGGACTCGACCTCCCAAAGTGCTGGGATTACAGGCATAAGCCACGACACCCAGCCTCTTACTCTTAATTCTTTTAAAAAATACATTACATATTTTTCCTCCTTTACTCATAATTTTCTTGCTCATAAGTATATCAAAAATTACATTTATGAGTCCTGAAGCTTATTTTACATCTTGGTGCTTTGATAATATGACGAAAATTTGAGTTTTAGTACTATGCGCATGTCACATGTTTCGGTGACAATCTCTCCTACTTCAGGGAAAGAAGAAAGAAGTTTCATCTGATTTGTATTACCCCACAAATGATTACAATCCAATTACCTTGGTAAGAAATATTTTTTTAAAAAGCCTATTCTTTTCACTTCTCAGAAGTCAGTTGATGTCTATGCCTTCATAAATTGACCAAAATACTTCAGACTACTTGACATGCTTCTCTGGGACTAACCCAAAAAATGGTGTTTCATTTGATGGGACTAAGGGTTTCCTTTAATATCTAGGGATAGTGTGGGTGCATTTCTAGGCCCCTCAAGGGGCCTATCTGCCCATGAATTTCTGAATCACACCTTCAGAAGAATATCTGCTTTGATTTTACGCATGGAACTGTACTTGGTGATTCGTTTAAAGAATGCCTTTGGTATTCCTGAGGACAGAATTTCCTAGTAATTTAGGTAGTCAGTTGAGAGAAGTGTATTAGTTCATTTCAATTATTGAACAAATAGTAGCAATGATAATAGGAGAGTATGCCTTTCAAATTTCTTCCAGAGGATCTTCCAGAAAATATTTCTTCTTGATTTGTGCTATTTTGATTTTTGTTGTCTTGTTTCTCAATTTGTTTCCAAAGAAACAAATTAACTTGGGCTTCTAAGCAAATCTTCTGCACTTATTCATCATTCTTTCTTTTTGTAGAACTTGCTGTTTATAATTACTATAGAATGTCTGAGCATTTAGTAAGAAAAGAAGAAATTTATGAACTTCGAGAGTTAGATGAACAGAGGAAGATTCCTTTGTGCGTATAGATGACATGGCTGTTCTGACTTTTTTCTGGCTGCGAAACCATCATGTGGGGCACAGGGAGTTGTTGGATGAAGATTCAAGAACACACACAGCATACTGGAATTTAGGGGTGAGAGAAGTGATACTCCTAGTAAGTGCGGCTTCATTCTCTTCTCACTGATGGTATCTGAGGACCAGCACTATGATTTGGATATGGTTTGTTTGGCCCTGCCTAATCTCATGTTGAAATTTGATCCCCAATGTTGGAGGTAACACCTAGTGAAAGGTGTTTGGATTGTGCAGGCAGATCCCTCCTGGATGGTGTCATTCTTGCAGAAGTGAGTGAGTTCTCACTCTTAGTTCCCGTGAGAACTGCTTTTTGAAAAAAGCCTGGCACCTCCTTTGCTCTCTCTCTTGCTCCCTCTCTTGCCATGTGACGTGCTGGCTACCCTTTGCCTCCCACCATGAGTGGAAGCAGCCTGACACCTTCACTGGAAGCAGATGGTGGTGTCATACTTCTTGTACAGCCTGCAGAATTGTCAGCCAAGTCAACTTTTTTCTTCGTAAATAAATAACCTAGTCTCAGGTATTTCTTTATAGCAACACAAACAGACTAAGACCATAAGTGAGCAAGACAGAGAGAAGCAGAGCTGTTTATTCAGAAGATCTGCTGATAACCTGAATGTGCCCTTGTGCCCCAGAGGCCAGATGTGTTGGGGTGCCATAGCCTGGGTCCCAGCACTCAATTCCTGTGTACAAAGGTGGACAGGCCTCAGACAGGCCTGGGAGTTGTCTAAAGAGTGTCTCTACTTTTTGAGGAATAACTTGCCTACCACTGATGTTCTCCCTAAGACTACCCCTCTAATATCTGTTCTGCAGACAGCACCTTATTCCTCCAAAAAAACAGTTGTGGCATGTTTTTATTAAAACAAATGAAATAGTCCTGGTGCTGATGGTTTTCTAGTTTTTCTTCCCTCTTTCCCTTTAGTAGCTTCTACCCAGTTCCCTGCCTCTCTGGAAAACCCTGGAATAGGCAGATAGTGTTGTTACGTTGCTCCCAGCTTGTAAGTTTATATTAAACCTGGGAAAGTGAGCTCTAACTACAATTTGCACTTCATTCTTAAGCTTCTAAATCACAAAATTACCATATATATCTAAAATTTTCAGAATCTCAAATTGAATACATTGTGCACTATACCATCTATTACAGATTTGCAAAATCGTTTTATTGAAGTATGAATAATTCTTTTTATATTCTACACTATTTGGCATGACCTACTAAAATGTGTAATAAGGAATCCTGCTTCCCTTTTACCACCACACTCTGGCCAAGTCAAAGAACTCATTGCTGGTTACATTTAGGCATTTCTTAATTACATGAGTCTTCTGTAGAATTCGTCTTGAATTTTCAGTTTCACTCAGACAACTTGGGGAAAATCCTATCCAGACATACTCACATGCATGCGTGCGCACGCACACACACACACTCTCCCTCCGACATTCCGTTTGACACACCCCCATCATTTTGCGAGCATATTCCTCCTTGACACAGTCTATGCATTGCATGTATGCCAACATTTTTTCATTTGAATTTATCAATGTGTAGGTTTTCATGCTAGTCATTTACCATTAGAGAACCTATTGTCTCATCCCAACTAATTAAATTTGCCGAAGGTGAGGAGGCTTCCTAAAACAAAGTTCTATGATGGCTTCAAATTGAGCTGAATAAAAATCTATGGGGACTTGACATCAAATTAGTATTAGATTCAGTGTCCTTATTGGAAATATTGTTTCTTTTCGGAATGTTCTTTCCCTTCATTAACATAAGGAATGAGATAGACCTTGGCAACCGTGTGTGTGTGTGTGTGTGTGTGTGTGTGTGTGTGTGTGTGTGTTTTCTGTCTTGGAGCAGGGTCTGTAAGTAATGTCAGATTCTTCAGAGGACAAAAGAAAAATACAGGTTTCTTATTGTTTGCTTTCAGTCTTTTGGCCTTATAAAGATGCCCTTCTTTCTGTTTTCCATTTACAGTATATATCTGCTTTCCATATACATTCAGATCAATAAAGAGTGGATATTTAAAAGTATCTGTAGTAGCCAACAGCTGGAAACATGCCAGGAATCTTAACATTTTAAATTTTTCCTGGACTCTAAAGGTAGATGAAGCCAAGTTTCCTTTTGACTCAGCAGGCAAGTTTTACTCTGATAAGAGTATGGCTATTTTAAAAAGCAGCTCTTGACAATCTAACTCCAGAAAGCATTCACACCCTCTGAAATAGCACAGAGGCGCCTGTGCCTGCTTCCTTATTGATGAAACAGAGGAAAATAATGCCCGTTAGAAGCAATTTAAATCATTTAGTAGCTTAGCTTCTGACTCCTCAGTAGATTTCTAACCCAAGCTTTTATGCCATATCTAGTGTCCCAGTTATTCTGATTGGGGAGGTGGATGCAGTCTAATCTTCTCAGGCATGGCATACAACAGAAGTTTGGTTTGATGGGCCCTTCCAGGAGTGGGGCCTGCCTTGGTCAGCTCAACTAAGGAGCTGAATTAATCCTAGCACCTAGATGTTCTGAGCACCACTTCAGCTGTTCAAGTTTTATGCTCTTATAGGCTACCTTTCTATTTTTCTCACTGTTTCATTATGACCATAAAAGTTTTTTTATGTCTAATCTCACTTAATTTAGAGTGACATTTCACAGTGCCTCCCTTAAAGCTCCTGGCTATTTAGAACTCTTGATAACCAATAAACAATATAAGATTATCATTCGTCAGCATCAAGGAAAAATGTGTGCAGCTCCAAAATTATCTCTGGATATCTCTAAGAGTAAGAGTCAGCAAATAGGGGTTAATATTGATTAGCTAAGTAATGATCTTAAAGATTCATTTATTTCGTACCTTAAGAGTCTCGGGGAGATATTATATTTCATTGTTAACACTAGTTATATATTTGATTATTTGTAAAAGGGAACTTACTTATTTCTAATCTCAGTCATTTAATTCAAAATAGTGTTCTTAACCTTGCTGAGTTGTTACAAAAGGTGTTGAAGAAGCAATGAAAGACTCCCTAGCTCGGTCCACTTACACTGTAAGTACCTCCAGAACATTAGCAGGAACTGAAATGTCTTTTCTGCATAGAGTGTTTAGAGAAGGACTTATCTTTGCAAATGTAGAGCTTTCTATCTCTCTCTCTCTCTCTCTCTCTGTCTCTCTCTCTCTGTGTGTGTGTGTGTGTGTGTGTGTGTGTGTGTGTGTGTGTGTAGTGTGTGTAGTGTAATGTAGTGTAGTGTTATGCTCCATTATAGTAGATTTTATAATCATCGGAACTTAAGCCACATATTTGTCTCTTAGAAACTAAGATGTGGGAGAGAGATATCATCAGCCTCAGGAGTCTGGAATATAACCTGATTTTCCAATATAACATATGAAAATGGATTCATCACTCATGAATCATAATAATGTGCTTATCTTTTTAGTGAAGAGGATATGATTAGTGACAAAAGTTTCTAGTAGAATTTGATGATGGGGCTAGGAACATGCAAGCGATGTGGTATATATGATGTTTCTAACCTGTGTATATTGTTATTTCCAGTGTCAATTGAAAACCTATCATGGGCTACACAGTTGTTAATCATCTTTTCCTGTTACAGCCAATAACACATTGATAATTATTTGTGATCTTGTCCCATTGGACTATGAGGTCCTTGAAGTTCTGAAATTGTTATCTGTAATTCTGACACCTGGCAAAGATAGGTGCTTAATATATATGAGGTTTGTAAAATGAATGTTGAGGAATTATTTGGGGTACCGACTGCTTCCAAAAGTCATAGGGGTTGTTAAGTGTTGGCTACTTCAACTTGCAAGAAGGACATGGCCTGAAATACTGTATTTATTTCCTAGCTTGGAAACCATTTCTTAAAATAGAATAAAAAGTTTCTTGAGTATGTACACGTGTATGAATGCACACACACAAGCACACATTTTTTAATCCAGGGAATGATTTACCTTAAAGTCTTAGAATAAAAGGTGGTAGGTTTGCATTAAAGGACTTTGGTCCAAATTCCCATCCAGGGCTGAAGTGCCCTCTACAGTTTGTTAGTCTCCTGCTAGTACTCTCTTCCTTTGTGAATAAATATCTCCATTTTTCTCCTTTTTCACATTTGAAACATTGTTTTTTATTTTTCAATTTCTGTGGGTACATAATAGGTATATATATATATGTATTTGTGGTATACATGAGATATTTCGATACAAGCATACACGTCAGGTGAAGGCGGTATCTTTCACCTCAAGTATTATCCTTTCTTTGTGTTATAAACAATCCAATTATATTATTTTAGTTATTTTTAAATCTGGCCTAGAAGCTAGCACAGAATGGATGTTTATTTTCTTGTCTCTCCCCTTCATCTTTACAGAACCATCTAATCCATTTTATCCTGATCTTATTGGTGCTTACAAGTTAAATACAACACTGAATTACACTCCAGTTAAAAATACAAGGAATAAACATGGATCAGAATTCCAACTACCCTATACAAATAGATGGAGAGTCCAGCATTTATGCTCTTGAAAATGAGTGAAATCCTGATTAGTATATCAGCATCTTCATCAATAATGTTTCTTTTCCTAGCACTTAGTTGGTGCCAACTACTGTATCAAAATTAAAGCCAAATAACGTGACATTCTTGCCTATAAACAATTGCAATTTAACAAGAACGTTTGGTCACTCCAAAATGTCTCCTTTCAGATATAAATAATTACATAGCATATTAAATATTGCATAGCAGCTTGTCCAAGATTCAGTAAGGCAAGCTCCATGATAGTTCTAGAAATCAAATGAAATCAGCAATGGAAAGGGGGAAATAAAAATAACAGTTAATGAAAGTATATGGGAAGCTCTTGTTTTCCACCTCCCTCCAAATCCTCAAGATTATTCATTCATAGGTCGAGCCAGACTCTCACTTATTCAAAATGAGACCTGGATCCTCTAGTTTTCAAATTGTCCTTATATTCGTATTAGCACTTTGATCCAGTTTAGCAAAACATTTATGCAAACTTAAGTCCAGAACCAGGAATTACCTAGATGAAGTTGGGCATATATCTTTTAAAACATCCTATTTATTTCTGGCTGGGCACAGTGACTCACGCCTATAATCCCAGAACTTTGGGAGGCCAAGGAGGCCAGATCGTGAGGTCAGGAGATCAAGAGCATCCTGGCCAACATGGTGAAACCCCGTCTCTTACTAAAAATACAAAAATTAGCTCGGTGTAGTGGTGTGTGCCTGTAATCCCAGCTATTCAGGAGGCTGAGGCAGGAGAGTCTCTTGAACCAGGGAGTCGGAGGTTGCAGTAAGCCAAGATCGTGCCACTGCACTCCAGCCTGGTGACAGAGCAAGACTCCATCTCAAAAACAAAAAACAAAAAACAAAAAAAAAAAAAAGAAGAAAGAAAAAAAAAAGAAAAGAAAAAGAAAAAAAAAATTCTTATTGCCTTTCTGTTATTTTTGAAATAAAGAAAAAAAGTTAAAGTTTTTTTTTTTTTTTAGAAAAAGCTTCCTGTTAAATAAATTTCTGTTCACAAAATCTTTTTCTGTTGTTGTTTGCACTGACTTCCATCTTACAGATAGAGATTCATTGGTGAGGGGATAGGGTTGCTCTGAATAGATTAAGATCACATAAATATTTTAAAATTATATGCTTAAAATAGATAACTTTCTGATATAAAACATTAGCAATGATATTTTAAAATATTAATACTAAAGCCTTAAAGTAATCAATAAATCACAAAAGAAACTGAAACCATAATTGAGTTCTGGAGAAGACTGATAACGTTATTGTCACATAACTTTCTCTTTAACCAAAGCAACAATGTAGTAAACTTTAAACAGAGCAACATATTGCCTTCAGTTTGTTGTCCAAATACTCTTTTTTAATTTCAAAAATTTCCCCCTTTTTAAGGTCTTTTCATTGTCTGGTGGCAAGCTTATGTTTTAACATATTGTAAAATGTATACTACATAAACTCAAGAACTAGAGTGACTGTGTAGCATGGGTGGAGTGTGTGCCTATTCTTTTTTTTTTTTTGAGACAGAGTTTTGTTCTTGTTGCCCAGGCTTCAGTGCAATGGCACATTCTCGTCTCACTGCAACCACCGCCTCCTGGGTTAAAGCAATTCTTCCACCTCAGCCTTCCTGAGTACCTTGGATTATGGGCATGTGCCACCACACCCAGCTAAGATTGTATTTTTAGCAGAGGTAGGGTTTCTCCATGTTGGTCAGGCTGGGTTTGAACTTCCAGCCTCAGGTGATCCATCTGCCTGCTTCGGCCTCCCAGTGTGCTGAGATTATAGGCATGAGCCATTGCGCCCAGCTGCCTTAGCCTTGCCTATTCTTATTTGCCATTGCATTCCTAGTACCTAGCACAGGACCTGGACTATGATAGAAATGGTTGATATTTACTGTTATATACCAGTCATTATTTTAAGCACATTACATGGGTGAGGACATTTAATCTTCACAATAATCCTATGAGGTAGGTACCACTTTACAAACAAAAAAAAAAAATACCGAGGTCTGGAGAGGTGAATTATGCCAGAGGTCACATGGTTAGTAAGTAGTAAGGCTAAATTTCACACTCTGGAAATCTGACTCCAAATGTTCTCTCTTAATCACTTCTACGCTGTCCTGCATGTGTTAGGCAAACTTTAAATATGAGTGAAAGAATAGGAGTAAATAGTATTCCTCATATTATAGTAATTGGTTTTTTCCTGCATGTACTAAGTGTATGTTTTGCGAAGGCACTCATTGCCTCCAATTTATGGTGGTTGTTACTGTTTTACCTAAAAACTAGGAACGATAATTAGAAATGAGGGTTTTCTTTTCTTTCTTATTTATTTTTTTTTTTTGCAGGAAAATTACTCAGCAAATACAGATATTTTAGATAAATTGTGGATTATATAGGATTATGGAAATTCAAAATGTGTTTGTGAGATAGGAGTGAGAATCATTCACACTTTTCTTCTTAAACAAGAAAAACTACATGAACTTCTTTATTAGAACATATGCTGGTTAACCTAGCAAAAATTTAGACTGTGTAAATGTTTAAATGAGAAATACTCTATTATTGCCTAAATTTGAGTGAAAGTCCTTGCTAAGGAGTGTCTTCAAAGTAGTCAATTTATCTAAGTTTTTAGTAAGATAGATTAAAACTGTGTAGAAAAGTCCTATCCCTAAGTAGAATCTAATTTTCTATTCTAGATTCATTCTTAACATCTTTATTTGGTGAAAGTGTGTGTGTGTGTGTGTGTGTGTGTGTGTGTGTGTGTGTGTTGGTTAATGGATATGGTCCTGTCATCTTCCTCTCTTATGGAATTCTCTTATGTGAATCTCCTGACACTAAGTGATGTAAATTTTTAAATACAGGCAGAAAAGCTGTTATTTTTTATTTAGCTTTTACAATGTAATGGAATTTGTGACAAGATTATTTGCTACAATGTTATTTTGTTCTTGATTAGTGTTCTTTGTAAAGGACCCTGAGCTACATGTACAAAAGGCTCCATATGAGCTGTGAATAGAGGGGCAGGTGACCTTCATTCAAACATATCCAAGTAGTCATTAACAAAGTTTTAAGAATTTGAACTTCCTAACTGGAGGTATGACAACAGTAATTGCAGATGTCCTTAAGATAGCTGTACATATTTTGATCAATGAATATCCTAAGTTCACTTTGAGAGAAGCAATTATTACTAGGTATAAAGTTTGCTTCAATTAAATCCTTTAAAATTGGCATTTAGAAACTTCTTGGGCAACCCTAGCCTGCCGAAAGTCTTGGTGCTAACAATAATGTGGTACAGTGTTATACAACATAAATACATTTGCCTACGATGTAATGACTTGCTTTCAAAAGTCTTTTATCTCCTAAACAGAATGAACTGAGTTTAGAGGCCCTGGCAATATTGTATCTATTTGAGTCAGACAGTGGCCACCAGCAGAGTATCAACAATATGAATTTGCCTTTGTAAAGGTTAGCTCTCATTTTTTAAAGCATTTCATTTCTTATTGCAAATAGAACATAAAATTTAGCAAAATATTTAAGGTAGCTTTGCCAGGTAATCTCACAGCTCTGTAACTCCTCCTCAACCACAGTGCATTTCCTAGGTTAGTGATTTTTAAAAGCATTTGAACAGTAGGACTTTTTTTTTTTTTTTTTTAGACAGTCTCACTCTGTTGCTCAAGCTGGAGTGTGGAGTGCAGTGGCATGATCTTGGCTCACTGCAACTTCTGTCTCCTGGGTTCAAGCGATTCTCTTCCTCAGCCTCCTGAGTAGCTGGGACTACAGGTGCATACCACCATGCCCGGCTAATTTTTTGTATTGTTAGTAGAGACAGGATTTCACTGTGTTAGCCAGGATGGTCTTGATCTCCTGACCTCATGACCCGCCCGCCTTGGCCTCCCAAAATGCTGGGATTACAGTGCCCAGCCTATCAGTAGAACTTTTTACTTGCAAACTAAGCGAAATTCAGAACTCTAGACTATAAAATGTGTAAAAGCAATGAAAGGACAGTTTTAAGTCTTTAGTATGTATAGAAGTTACTTGATTGCAGTATCTATACAACATTTTGTGTTCCTGCAAAGCCCTGGGTCCTCATTGAGACTAATTTGAAAATCATCAGGCCGTTGTCAAGACTTAAGAGTTCAGAACAGAAACTATTTCTTTAGCTCCTATACAAACTATTTCTTTAGCTCATAATATTGCAGGGAATTCAGTCACTGTAGAGCAACTTTCTCATTTAGAATGTACTTGTCTGGTAGTGTTAGCTACCTCAAACATGAAATTTTATGTTAGAAGGCACATGTACTAAATCTCAGGCACTCTGTTCATAGGAAAACCCTATAGTCCCTCACTCAGAAGCCATTTTCTGTTTTCACAAAGATCACATAAGCTTTGTGGTTCAGTTTTCTATGCCTCCTAGAGACAGGACACAGCCTAGCAGCAAGAGAGAAACTAATATATATAAAAATCAGAAAAAGGTAGAAAACCAAATACCACATGTTCTCACTCATAAGTGGGAGTTGAACAATGAGAACACATGGACACAGGGAGGAGAGCATCACACACTGGGGTCTGTTGGGGGGTGGGAGGGCAGGTGTAGGGATAGCATTGGGAGGAATACCTAATGTAGATGATGGGTTGATGGATGCAGCAAACCACCATGGCATGTGTATACCTATGTAACAATCCTGCACATTCTGCACATGTACCCGTTATACTTAAAATATAATTTTAAAAATCAGAGAAAAGAATTAAAAATAAATATGCCTCTCTCTATATTTATAGATATAGTATATATATTATATGCTAGATATTACATACAGGCTATAAATATTAATGTATGTCACATTTGGAATCACCGAATATAGAACTCTAGTAAGCTCTATAGGTCCCTGAGTGCATCACTATATTATAGCACATTATAATATAGATTCAATAATGATGATGATTAGTCATTAAAGCAGGTTAGGAAATACTATATCTATTCTATTTTTTTTTTAAGTATAGGTATGCTTAAGAAAGGTTTTCATCACAAATAATTAAACTTCAAGCCTTGCTCTGTGTACCAGTCTCTTTTCTTCCTTTCTTTCTTCTGCATAGTCTCCAACATAATGGGATGAGCACATCTAGGCCATGAAATCAAACCTGTCTTCCAATTCTGGCTCTTTAGACTTTCTGGCTGTGTGACCCTGGGCAATAATGGAACTCAGACTCTCTGTCAGTGTAACATTGAGGTTTAATGAGATAAGTGATGGGCAAATTAGTTAGCACTTAATAAATGTTTTTCTTCCATGCTCCACAGGGATAAGCTTCAGTTACTAACATTTTATCATCTAAATTTCTTCTTGTAAACTCACTATTCATGCCATTTTACCCTTGACTTCAATTCTGATTATCTATTGCTGCTTAACAAACGACCCCAAAACTTGGTAGGTTAAAACAATAACATTTTATAATTTCTCATGATTACCTGCCTTGACTAGGTGCACATGAACAATTCCTCAAGATGACATTGGCTGGGGCTGCAGTCATGATAGGATTTATGTGCTGGAATGTCCAGCGTGGTCACTCAAATGTCTGGTACCTTGATGGACAGCTGGAAGGCTGAGCTCAGCTGGGACACAGAATAGCTGGGCCTCCTTGCATTCATTTCAGGGCCTTTTCTCTCTATGTGACCTCGCCGTGTGGCCTCTGCAGCAGGGTGGCCAGATTTCTTCACATTTAAGATCAAGCCCCCCAAAGCAGAAAAGGATAAGATGTTAGGACTTAATGTTTGAAATTGGCTCAGTGTATCTTCAGCTGAATTCTGCTGGGGAAGGGGAATAACAGGGTCTGACTCAGCTGTGGGAGGGACTAATAAATACCTGAGGAGTGTGGCTCACTGGCCATTTTGGAAACTAGCTACTACAGGAGTGGTTTTCTAATTCTTTAACATGGTCCCATGGCCCTGCCAGTGTTGTATTTTGACAGTACAGAATTCTTTTTAAAATTCTGCTTTAATTTGCATGCAAAAAACTCAATAGATATTAGCGTACGAGGTGATTGCCTCTTGTCTAGCTTTAAAACATAGTATATTCCAATGCTGATGAATAGAGCACCTCATTAAGAATAGTCTTGAGCCAGGCGCGATGGCTCACACCTGTAATCCCAACACTGGGAGGCCGAGGCGGGCGAATCACCTGAGTCGGGAGTTTATGACCAGCCCGGCCAACATGGCAAAACCCCATTTCCACTAAAAATATGAAATTAGTGGGGTGTGGTAGCATATGCCTATAATCCCAACTACTCGGGAGGCTGAGGCAGGAGAATCCCTTGAACCTGGAAGGCAGAGATTGTGGTGAGCCAAGATCATGCCATTGCACTCCAGCCTGGGCAACAAGAGTGAAACGCCATCTCAAAAAAAGAAAAAAAAAAGAATAGGCTTAAATTCTTGAACTGGGCCGGCGTGGTGGTTCATGCCTGTAATGCTAGCACTTTGGGAGGATGAGGTGAGCAGATCATGAATTCAGGAGTTCAAGACCAGCCTGGCCAATATGATGAAACCCCGTCTCTACTAAAAATACAAAAACTAGCCAGGCGTGGTGGCACACGCCTGTAGTCCCAGCTACTCAGGAGGCAGAGGCAGAAGAATTGCTTGAACCCAGTCGGTGGAGGTTGCAGTGAACTAAGATCACACCACTGAACTCCAGCCTGGGTGACAGAGTGAGACTCCATTTCAAAAATAAAAAAGACTTGAATTAAATGCAGTATGTTTTATATTAGGATTTGCTTTAAATAAAGAACTGTATCAATTTAGTGTTATGACCAAACCATCCCAGACATGAATTAAGCAGTTCTAAACTGGGCCATTTTAGAAATTTTAAAATGAAATTCACTTTCTCACATCCTCTTCATAAATAGAGTTGCAAACTAAAAGTGACTGGAGCAAAAAGAATTGGAAAATATTTTGCATTCAAAACAAAAGCATTTATCATATGGAAGCACTGATGATTGATTATCAGTGGTTTTCTAAATTGAGCTATTAATTTTGTCCAAATTATTCAGGCAGTTAATTTTTGATGTACCCCAAAAAAATGTATGTATTGCCAAATTTATGTTATAAAGCAATGGCCTGATACTTCTGACTCAGAGACCTCCAAAAATCTTTAAAATGCACTCATGCTCTAAATTTCACGTACCATATCAAGGGGTTTACAGACACAGTCAAATGCATCCATGAATCTCAGGTTAAGAACCCCGTGTTTAAAAAGTCATTAAATCCCTAATGACAGGAAAAAGGTATGTTCTCTTTATATTTTATTTTCCAGGGCAGGACTTGGCTAAAGATTTTAAAAGTGACTCTTTCAACTATTTAGACAATAGTCATTGCTTTGATTCTGTTAAGAAGATTTTATTCATTCCATTCTAATGGTACTATTCTGAGGTGAGGCTGGGAGTTGGGAGGGGGGCCCAAAACAGAAGAATAACAACCCAAAACAAAATCAAAGAACTGTACTGTATTTTAATTCTCCTCTGCTTGATGGTTTGGGGACTTCCTTATGGTTTGTGGAAGGTTGGGGGTGCAGGTGGTGAGGCTGGGGTTGGATTTCAATGCTGGCTTTTGGGGGGCAACTCGGACAAGTCGTGGCTCTTTGACCTTGCAAATCTTTTAAGGTTACACTGTCTGGGTCTTTCTTTCTGGCTACTTGCCTGTGCCTGTGTGTCTGTATTTGTCTGTCTTTGTCTCCCTCTCAGCCACTTTTCCTTTGGCTTTTGCACTTAATAACCTATCATACCTTCTTGTGCCCTGTCCTCTGTCTCTGAAGCTCTAACAGTCTTTCTCCCTCTCCTGACTACTAGCCTCTTTCAGTTTGCTTCTCATTTTGTCTCTCTTTTTTTTACATATCTACATATATAGTTACATATACATACATGTACATCTAACATAAAAATATTTCAACCTGGCAGAGAGTTGACAACAATCAAAAAAAAAAAAAAAGATTCGAATATTTTTAATCTAATTTATAACTTTTACAGTGTACATTTATAGGAATAGTTTTCCCTCTTACTTTATAAAGTTTGTTACCAAAGGTTATGGAAGAAAAACACAGACCTGGGAGTCAGGAGCCTAAAGTTCTAGTCTGGCTTGTTCACTAACTAGCTGCGTGATCTGATGCTAGGTGGTCGACCTGTTGGAGTCTCTGTGTCTGCAGAATGGCCATCAAGGGTGATCTCTGAAGCCCTTTCAAGCTCTGTTTTTCTTTCTGATCGTATAGCTAATCTAGTGGACAGATGAGACGTGAGATTTTCCTCTGCTTTTGTCATTTTATGATAAAATTATTTGGTGCTTTGATACCAATAGATTACATATGCTTAATTAATGCACAGAGGAACCCTCCCTACAGCTACAGTGAGTTTCGTGGGACTGCTACGTGAGAGAAGAGGACATCTCACATGATTTATTTTTCAGAACCATCAAAATAACAGCTTTAAAAAGCATTTGCCAATTACATTCCACTGGGGCAAACTTTCCTGAGGTTTGTATGTACCTAGTTTTAATTTTGGAAGGAGGCCTTCTCTAACTAATCTCTTTGGAATATTGAATTCACCCAAAACAGAGGGAGCCTTTGTTCCAGCACTTTGGGAAATTGGCTTATGCCATTTTCTAACCTTTAGTGCTTTTATGTTGTTAAGTTGGAGAGCTTTCTGTGGTCTTATTGCTAGGTTGGTGTTGTTGGGGAGGCCTGAATCTATATATACCAAAAGGGAACTGGGCTCCCGTAATTGTGGCAGTGTTTACTTCTTCCCATCAGTGTATCTGCTCTTTTCTGAAGTAATCACTATAATTACACTTCTTCAATGAGTTGCATTCTATTGTGTCACCAAGCCTATCTGCTAAACATCACTGTGTTTTTCTTATCTGAGTGCTCTCAAATGGAGAAAGTGAGAAGTGTTGGCAAGCCACCTTCAATCAAATTAATGCGAGATCAATTTATTGTCAACAGAGATGGTGATGGTCCCTATTTATCCTCTTTCAATAGAATGGTGCATAAACTGACCAAATGTTAAAATGTTAAAACATTTATTTGTCTAAGAGGCACATTTATATGTCAGTTCTTTTTTTTTTTTTTTTTTTCTGATACGGAGTTTTGCTCTTATTGCCCAGGCTGGAGTGCAAATGGCACAATCTCTGCTCACGGCAACTTCCACCTCCCAGATTCAAGGGATTCTCCTGCCTCAGCCTTCCGAGTAACTGGGATTACAGGCATATATCACCATGCCCAGCTAATTTTTTGTATTTTTAGTAGAGACAGGGTTTCTCCATGTTGGACAGGCTGGTCTCAAACTCTTGACCTCAAGTGATCCACCTGCCTTGGCCTCTCAAAGTGCTGGGATTACAGGCATGAGCCACTGTGCCCAGCCTGCCAGTTCTTAAAGAACAGTGATAAAGTTTATTTTTTTGTTACTGTCACTATATTGTTATTTCATTGAAAGAGCATATAACTGTTTGTTTGTTTTTTTTTTTTTTAGAGCATAATAAAATCAGGTAAAACCTTGATATTTGTCTCTGCAAAATTTTGGACATACTAGGAATGTGGCTCCAAGGCTTGTAAAGCAAAATGTTGGCACGAACCCCTAATTTCTTTTTAACTTATTACCCCAGCATATGTTTTCAATGATATTCATAAACTCCCAAAACATTATATAGTTTAGAGTCTCTGTTTTAGAGCTCAGTTACATGGTAACAATGGCTTGTTTCTTTAAAATACACATTACAACTCTTGAGTAAATTTAGTTTTAGTTAACAAAAAAAGGGATGCAAAAGAACAAAGACATTTCTTTTATATCATGCCACTGTGTCAAGTTAATCTTTTAACAGAGTTGAGGGGTTTTGAGCAGATTCATTCATTCAATTTAAATTGCTCTTGTTTTGACAATATAATAAATTTAAATAACCAGAAAACTTCCCATTCCTTTACCAAAAGCTGTTACTACATGTTTATTTTAATATTCATAAACAAAATTTGTGAAAAGTAATTTTCAATTACTATTTATCCTAAATTTGCAATAGAATTTGCTGCATGACAGTGCTCAATTTAAACATGCAAATACAGTCCAGATTCTGGATTTACTGATGACTTATTCTTACAGGCAGAAGTGAAATAAAAGTTTGAAGGGTGATTCCATATGTACAAGGAACTTTTGTCCCCTAATTTACAGAGCGTTGGAGAATGACTGGCATACACTTTCTTGTAAATAGCTATGGAGCATCAGGTTCATGCCACTGCCTTTTAGGCATGTGTAATTGTAACTCAGACCTCATATTCCAAGCAAACAATGCTCTAATGTAAGCAAAGCTAGCTGGAGGAGGCCTTACTCCTTTATGGAAAGTACTTAATTGATCATTCTGTAAGCTCTTGCCTGCAAACAGAACCACTGCATCTAAAATCCTCTATGAGAAGATATTCCTGACCTACCAAGTGGATCTTTGGGAAACAAACCATTCTAAACTTGCAGGCTGGTGATATCACAATAGTATATTTTCATTCTCAAGAAATGATACCTAAAGTTGGGCATAAAATGCAGAAATGTCCCATTAAACTCCTATATGATATACGTTACATTTACATGAATTAAAAACAGCATAGCTATAAACGCTTCCCTTTTTAGTAATGGTCTTTTTTTTTCTATTGGTGACTGGAATAGCTCAAAAATGTTACATTCACATTATCTATTAGATTTTTATGCAATAAAAATATAGCAATTGGAGAAAGTTTTTATTCTGAAAATATTTTAAAATAATTTCTCCCTCCAAAGCCGAAGCTGTATAAATGAGTTTTGCACCTCAAGACATTTTCATAAAGTTGTCAATCACCAGAGATAAGGATAGTAACCAGAGAGAAGATTAATTAACAGATGAATGATTTCTGTTAGGGGCTATCCTAATAAATTTAGTGCTGCTTACAGTTTACATCCAATATCAAAGTTTTTGTACTATGTACGGTGGCTAGTATTGTAAAATTTTATTGGTTCTTATTTACTTTCTTGTGTAATTAGTTACAGCTATTTTTTCTAAGTCTGATTTGTTCTCAGGTATTAACTTCTTTTTAGAACCTTTATTCACAAGTTTTATTATTTGAGGTAGACTCATCAGAGGAGAGGAGTTAAGAAACACTTACAGTTAGAGGCTCTGTTTTCTTGTAAGTACAGGGAGCTTTACCGGGACAGCCAGCGTTTCTGAAGCATGAGCGTGTGCCATTTCTGAGGGAAGGAAAATGTCTTCAACAGTAAAAGACCTGCCCCCACACCTGCTGGAATGGCCAAAAGTGAGAATATGGTAGGGAGTGCAGTCACTCACTGTCAAGAGATGCTAAGGGCTCCTCTGTTCACCATGGCTTAGCTGGCTTCTAATACCGAGAACTAGTTTAAGCCCAGTATCACGGTGGCTTGGGAGTGAGAGTGTAGGACAGGGACAGAATTTTCCCCAGAAGCCATGATACCTGATTCTCTTCTCCCCATCTAATTTACTGGACTGCTTTCAGTAACCCCACTTTGTTTGGCATATCTGGGCATTGTGAATGTATTCTTATATTATTAGCATTTTACTACTTAGTGTTCAAATAGAGAATTTCCCCCCATTCTACCCCAAGGTAAGGTTGTTTTGGTTGCTAATGCTAGGGCCTTCCTTGAATGGGAGCTTTCTGCTTTCATGATCTAGGCACACTTTTCTCTTTTTTTTGAACATCCCTTATCCTATCATACCTGAGAAGGCTTTGCATATAGCATTCTTTCCATCTGTCTCTAATGTCATTTTACTTCTTCATTCTACAAGATTCAGATTTATTTATTCATCTGATATGTATTTTTGTCATTAAGGGCTTTATTGAAATACATTTCACATACCATACAATTTACTCGTTTAAATTGTACAATTCAATAGTTTTTAGTATAGTCACAGGTATATGCAACCATCACCATAGTCCGCTTTAGAATATTTTTCTCACCTCAAATAGAAATACTATACCCTTTAGCTGTCATCCCTCATTGCCCCCAATCCACCTCCTCTGCCACAGCTCTAAGAAACTACTAATCTGTTTCCTATTTCTATAGATTTGCTTATTCTGGGCATTTCACATAATCAAATCATGTAATATATGGTCTTTTTGTCCGGCTTCTTTCACTTAGAATTTTTCAAAGTTCATTCAGGTTGTAACATGTGCTAGTACTTCATCCCTTTTTATAGCTGAATAATTTTTCAGTGGTTACAGACTTTTTAAAATCCATTCCTAAGTTGATGCATATTTGAATTGTTCCCAAATTTTTGGCTATTGTGGATAATGCTGCTGTGAACTTTGATACACAAGTTTTAGTGTGGATGTGTTTCCACTTTTCATGGGTATATCCATAAAAGTAAAAATGCTGGGTCATAAGATGACTCTATGTTAATCCTTTGAGTACTAGAAAGCCTACTATTTACCAAAGTAGCAGCACTTCCCATTCTCACCAGCAGTGTGTGAGGGTTCAAATTTTGTCACATGTTTGTCAACAATTGTCATTGTCTTACTTTTTGATTCTAGCCCTCCTGGGAAGTATGAAATGGCATTTCATTGTGGTTTTGATTTGCATTTCCAAGATGACTAAGGATGTCTGGCATCTTTTCATGTGCCTATTGGCTATTTAGATGTCTTCCTAGGAGAAATGTCTATTCAAATTAATGCCAATGGTTTAATTGAGACATTTGTCATTTTGAAATTCAGTTTTAAGCAATCTTTATATATTCTAAATACAAGTCCTTATCAGATATATTCTTCGTAAATATTTTCTGTTGTGAGTTGTCTTTCCACCTTTCATTTGAAGCAAAAAGTTTTTAATTTCAGTAATGTCTAATTTATCTGTTTCTCTTTTTGTGCTCATGCTTTAGGTGTCATATCTGAGAATTCTTTGCCAAATCCCTATGTTTTCTTCCAAGAGAAGCTTTTAAATTTTAGGTTTAGTTCTTACATTTAGGTTTGTGATCCACTCTGACGTTCTTTTTATTTATTTATTTATTTATTTATTTTGAGATGTTGCCCAGGCTGGAGTGCAGTTGTGTGATCTTGGCTCACTGCGACCTCCATCTCCTGAGTTTAAGCGATTCTCCTGTCTTAGCCTCCTGAGTAGCTAGGATTACAGGTGCATGCCACCACGCCTGGCGAATTTTGGTGTTTTTAGTAGAGACAGGGTTTCACCATGTTGGCCAGACTGGTCTTGAACTCTTGACATCGTGATCCGCCCACCTCAGCCTCCCAAAGTGCTAGGATTGCAGGTGTGGGCCACTGTGCCTGGCAATCATTTTTTTATTTTTCAGTCGGAATCTAGGCTCTGTTGCTCAGGCTGGAGTGCAGTGGCATGATCTCAGCTCACTACCAACTCCCGTCTCCCAGTTTCAAGCAATACTCATGCCTCAGCCTCCCAAGTAACTAGGACTACAGGTGCACGCCATCACACCCGGTTAATTTTTGTTTTTTTAGTAGGGACAAGGTTTCACCATTTTGGCCAGGCTGGTCTTGAACTCCTGACCTCAAGTGATCTGCCCACCTTGGCCTCCCAAAGTGCTGGGATTACTAGCGTGAGCCATCACACCCAGCTGACATATTTTTGTAAAGTGGAGTCCAACTTCATTCTTTTGTATGTTGCTATCTACTTGTCCTATCACCATTTGTTGAAAAGACTATTTTTACTCCATTGATTGGTTTTCATGTTCTGGTAGAAAATCAGTTGCCCATAAACATGCATTTATTTCTAGACTCTCAGTTCTATTCCATTGATCTATAGGTCTGTTTGTATGCCAGAATCACCCTGTCTTGATCACTGTTGCTTTGTAGTTAAGTTTTGAAATTGAGAACTGTGACTCCTCCTACTTTTTTTTTTTTTTTTAAAGATTACTTTTACTATTCTGGGCCCCTGGCAATTTCATATGAATTTTAGAATCAGTGCATCATTTTCTACAAATAAGCAATTCGAGAATCCGATAGGGATTACACTGAATCTGCACATTAATTTGAAGATTATTAGCATTGCCACAATATTGAGTCTTTCAATCCAAGAGCATGAGATGTTTTTCCATGTACTTTAATCTTTAATTTCTTTCAACAGTGTTTCGTAGTTTTCAGAGTATAAGTTTTATACTGTTTTTTTTAAAAAATTATTCCTTAGCATTTTATTCTCTGTGACACTGTTGTAAATGAAATTATCCTCTTAATTTCACTTCCTGATTTTATCCAACATACAATTAATGAGGACCTACCATGGACCAAGAACTGTCCTAGCTGCTGAGGATATAAACGTGAATTATCTTCAGCACCTGCCCTTGAAAACTTAGAGTTTTGGTAGGATCTATAACCAAGAATTTGCCATGCATTATTAGATAACTCCTTCCTCTGAGTTTCCACAGTGTTTTATAGGTTCTGGGTTATCCTAGATAACGCATACAGAACACGTACCCGCTTTCCCATTTCTGTGATACCTTGAGTAAGATTCTTAGCATACCTGTCTAGATATAAAGAAACTCTAAGGGTAGACTAAGGTAACTCCATTTGTAGATGAGGAAGCAGATCATCAGAGTGCTAAGTGAACACAACTAGTTATTAGCAGAGTAGGACTTTCTTACTACTATACCTGACATTGCTGTCACTGACTCACAGGGTTTACAGGTATTTCTGAAAGCTTTTGGGAAGCAGTCATTACTTTTGATGAATCATGAGGGTGCTAGTGGTGAGCATCGGCCCAGGCTAGCAGTGTGTAAAACTACACTATAACAGCTGGAGAGTAAACGTACTTTCAGAAAGTAAACTCTCAATGGGCATTTTACATGCTGGGAAGTCATGACTCAGCCATTCCCAAGTGACCTAAGTTTGAAGCCAGAATATTCTAAAGTAATAGAAAAGGAATATTTCACCATTGCGGCACTGTTTACAATAGCAAAGACTTGGAACCAACCCAAATACCCATCGATGATAGACTGGACAGGGAAAATGTGGCACATATACACCATGGAATACTATGCAGCCATAAAAAATGATGAGTTTGTGTCCTTTGTAGGGACATGGATGAACCTGGAAACCATCATTCTCAGCAAACTGATACAAGAACAGAAAAATCAAACACCACATGTTCTCACTTATAGGCGGGTGTTGAACAGTGAGAACACATGGACACAGGGAGGGAAGCATCACACACTGAGGTTTGTTGGGGGGAAATAAGGGAGGGACAGAGGAGGGCGGGAGTTGGGGAGGGATAACATGGGGAGAAATGCTAGATATAGGTGACGGGGAGGAAGGCAGCAAACCACACTGCCAAATGTGTACCTATGAAACAATCTTGCATGTTCTTCACATGTACCCCCAAATAGAAAATGCAATAAAAAAGAAAAAGGAAAAGGAATATTTCACATAAAATGACAACCAAATGAGACTAGCAGGTTAGGCTGGTATATGGCCATGCTATAACAGATTAGTAAGACAGTTGTTCTTTTTTAGTGAAATACATCCTAATGCTTAAACATGAATTCTTTCAGAAATCTTTGGAGCTTGAGTGGTCTAAAGAACGTAGATTCTATAAACCTAGGACGTCAGACTTCTTTACTAGATTTCAAATAAATAAAATTTTAAGCTCATCCCTATTTGTTACCAACACGGATCATATTGTAATTCTACGGAGAATATTTGGTACCCATTGAATCTTTTTTTGAGGACACTGCCTGTGATACTGCTGCTATTGCAATCCCATTCTCTTCTTCTACATCAGATTTCTGATTCCTTTGCCTCCGGAGGAGTATCTTTTACATTATAATTATATTCCAGTATGTGGATTTTTAATTTTCTGAAAAAGCGTAAGCAGTCAAAGTGGTATAATGGAACGTTCCCTAGATTGGTAGAGGAGGAAAAAGCCTGGCTCTGCAGCTCCTGATCTGTAAGAACTCTGGGTTTCAGCCCCCTTAACTGTAAGATGAAGGGGCTAAACTAATGGCCTGCAAATTCCTTTCAAGCTATGTGATTCAGTGATATGAAACTGGAGCTTTTGCTGTTTAATTTTTCCACTGGTTTCTGAGATTTTCCTTTAGGATTCCCTGACTGAAGTAAGTTAAATACAAAAATCAGGATGATTAAGTTACTATGGACACTCTCTTTTCTTTATGTAAGTTTAAACTGCACAGTTCTAGCTTTTCAAAATGAAATTGAGAGAAATGCATAGTGAGAAAGCTCTTCATTAACATGCATTACATAAGCAGTTAATGCAGCCTACTCTCCCCCATTATTAACATATACCATAGTTTGTGAACTTCACTGGTGAATGCTCCAAATATCGGGAAGCCCTCTGGGTAAAGCCCTGTGTAGCAGGTTTGATGTTAAGAGTTGGTGTCATCCTAATCAGCTGCCTCTGACAGAGTAAACATGGTTCTGTCTGTGCTGTCCCTCCCTGGCTAGCTGTGGGTTTCCAGCCCACTGAGCAGTTGATGCCAAGCAGTCTGTTGAGGGACAAGGAAGAGACTCTTTGGGGCTCTCTGTTATTTATCACTATTTAGGAGACTTGAGGTTCAAAGGGCCAGGATTCATATGTACCAGCGTTATTGTAAATATTTGATCAAGTACCTGTTGAGGGATTTTCTTTTGGCTTTTTGTCTTTAGCACAAGAGGACTCTCCTATTCTGCCCAGGTATATTTAGTAACTCTATTTTTTTGTGCAGCTAAATATAGTTCAAAGACCCAGCATTAGAATCCACACAGTTGGATTTTTTTTTTCAAGTCAATGGGTCTTGATTTATTAACGAACTCCAAGACCAAAGGGTGATATTCTTCACAGGAGGAGCTCTGTTTCCAGAGAAATGAATCAAATTGCTTTTTAAGTACAGACTCTTTAATAGCAAAGTATATTTAAAATCAGTTGTTAAAAATGATTATTTGTTTCCTGAGCTGAAATGTATAAATAAAAAAAATGGAAACCTACACACACACACATGACTCTTTATATTAAGGAGATATGGTGGCAGAGTGAGAGTACGTATTGGTCAAAGAAAATTATGATATAAATAACCAAGGAAGGTTTTCATGAAAGTGATTAAAAATTAACTGTATCTTCTGATTCTTCTATTTTTGTTACATAACCACGAAAATGTTCTTAAGTTTAATGTGATGAAATTTTCTAGTTCAGCATTTTCTGTATCTAACTTGATTAAACATGTTAATTTTTTTACAATTAAAAAATTTACTATTTTATAATGATGTGCTAATCGTAAAGCAGTTGGAAATTTTCAGTAAAAGTGCTGTATATTAAAAGTGAATGGAAAGGTAATATGATACATCTTGCAGGAAGCACTTCCTATACACATGTACAAGTGTATGTAAGCATCCAGCTTCATATGAAACAGTTTTTCATGAGAGTAATAATCATAGCACTTAAGGGCAGCACTCAGATGATGAAGATAACAATAATAACAATAACAATTCTTTAAGAAACACATATTAAGCTAAGCTGCTTTGTACATAAAATATTCATGTATATATCTACTTATGTTTACAGAAACTTAAAATATTAGACCGTTAGGCCAACAGCAATAAAATACTTGGAAAAGGTACAAAAGGAATCTTTAATGAATTTTAGTCTTCCTTGGGGAATTTAGAAGAGACAACTTTTATTAATATTATTTGAAAAATAATTGATTTTGTATTTAAAAATATAATGTCTTTTAGATTTTGTTGTTGTTGTTAATGATGTAACTATTTCCTATTTGGCTTCAATGTATCTGGGCTCATTTCTCACTGAAAAGAATAAAGGTATTTTCATGGCTCTTTTGGAAATGTATATCAAAATATATCGTGGTAAAGAAGTAATGTGTCTGAGGCACTATCACAATGGTTGAGTGTATTTTTGGCCTCAAAGCACTGAAAAAAATTGATAATTGTGGTATCTGGCTGAATTCTTTTCCCCTGTAAAGATCTGAGGGAACATGTACTTGTTTAGCCATGTTTAGCCTATATTATATAGAAGACGCATTGCCTTTAATCCGCACAATAACGCTTATAATTACAGATTGCAACCTATGCATCAGAAAAGTGATCTTACTTGAAAAATTAAAGCTTTTTTCTGAAACCTGTCATGATAACATTGAAATGATTAAATAAATAAACATGCTATGTTTTTTAAGTATGAAAAATTTTAACTGTAAAAAAATCCTATGAATTAAGCCAGTCATAGGAAAAATGCAAAACCACATTTGAGGGGTAAAGAACAATTTCTAATAGTCACTATAGTAACTTCTTTTTCTTCTTCTTCCTCTTTTTTTTTTTTTTTTTTTTTTTTTTTTTTTTTTTTGAGATAGAGTTTCAGTCTTTTCACTCTTGTTGCCCAGGCTAGAGTGCAATGGGGATATCTCCACTCACCACAACCTCTACCTCACGGGTTAAAGGGATTCTTCTGCCTTAACCTCCCTAGTAGCTGGGATTATGGGCATGCACCACCATGCCCAGCTAATTTTGTATTTTTAGTAGAGAGAGGGTTTCTCCATGTTGGTCAGCTGATTTCGAACTCCCGATCTCAGGTGATCCACCCACCTTGGCCTTCCAAAGTGCTGGGATTACAGGTGTGAGCCACTGCCACCAGCCAGTAGTTACTATAATAACTTTTATCAGGTAAAAAGCATCAAAAAAATTTTAAACATATTTTATTTTCCACCTTATGTAGAATTATTATTTCTTTTTGTGCCCCAAATTCTATTTTGCTATTCTTAGTAACAAGCAAACAACATAAATTTGAAGTGAGGATCCATAAAAATTCTGTACTTACTGAGATCTGTAAAATATCAATTTTGCTTACTGCAGGGGTTTAATGCTGTTTAATATACTTTTCTCTTTACAATTAAATTAGATGTGTTTTTTAGAGGAGAAAAGCTCATAAAGGAAACAGCCTTGGAGATGTAATATGTTCTAACATTTAAATAATTAGACTTCTGTCTCATTGAAATGTATGTGCTCTAGGTTGGATAATGATAAAAGCATGAATATTAGTATGATTAGGAAATTACATAATGTCACAGCATAATTGATTGATTGATAGCTGAATGAAAACTAACCGTAAAGCATGTGAAAATAAATATGTGTGCTGCAGTTACTCAGGCAGAATTTTTGCATCTACCCAGTTACAGGATTAGTAACTGAAATGCTCATTTCCCAAACAAATGGAATTAATATTTCTTCCTTTTGCTTGTGCCTGTGTGTACTTTCATTGTAATCCTGGCAAGGGAAAGAATAAGAGGATTTGAAGTGCTTAGTGCTCAATTCAGTATTTAATTGTTCTTCAAGACTTGTCAGATGGGCACCACATTACTAATTGACTCTGTGAGCAATTAATGTTTTGGAATTTACCTTTCTAAGCTTCAAGTTTTAAATGTAAAGCTCCACTGAATCTAAGAGTTAATACTCTCTTACTTGTCTCTGGAGAATTGCATTTCCCAAACATTTAAATTATCATTAATTTTTAAAAAGCATTTTGCCTTTTTTCTGCTTGTGTTTTTACTTTCTCATTCTCTGTCTTGATCTTTTAAAGATTCCTGCTCAAACAAGTCTTTGGCGACTCTCATACTAGCGTAGAAGGGCTGGAGAAGCAAGACCACTGCAGGATTCCGTTTCAAAGCTGAACCAATATTCACCATTGACATATCCATTCATCTGTGCAGGGTCATTGGAAATCCTCTCTCTCTAGTTTTTCCTTCCCTTCAGGGAGCAATGCTTAAAAGAGCAAACCCCTGGTGTGAAGAGATAGGAGAATTCTCAGCACGGCCAATGGTACCAGGAATCGAATTAAAGTTGTCCATTTGCAGATGACTGTCTATTGGAGATCTCAGCACACAGAGGCACCGTGCTTTCTGTTGATGCTTTGTTTACTCGAGATTCTGTCAGTGCCACTTCAATTTTATTTTTTATGGCAAAAGTCACCTCATGCCAAAAATATGCCAGAAGACTAAAAGCACTAGGATACATACTGGTCTGTGGGGTTACTTACATAGTATTTTATTCTATTTTCAAGGTTTGCTCAAGGAAAAATAAAAATTTTAAAGCCTTATGTGCATGTGCAAGAAAGGATTGTGCTTCACATTCTAATAAGAAAAAAAAGTTAAATAATTACTGAATTCACTCCTCTTTTGTGAGAAGTCTAAAACTTGTCATTTATTCTGCAATTGTTGACATTCCCACATATATTTTGGCATAAATCACATTTTGATATGACTGAACCTACAATTTTGTCTATCTTCACATGCATTATCTCTTCTAAGTGAGAGGCACTAAGAAGACATGAGTTGCCATTAAATCTTAGATGCCAGAAGTCAGCATTGAGTATGTTTTCTCTAGTTTGATTTCCTTTGCCAGCATAGAAGATACTGCCATGGTTTAATTTATTAGGCAAAGTAAAAAACTATCATAATTAGATTTATGGAAAAAAAGGTTAAAACCCCAAGAAGAACATAAACTTTTTAGGAGGTGAATATTTAGAATGCATGGTCTATTTTCAAGTTCCGGAGAACCCAAGTATATTTTAACAATTGCTAGTTTTTAGTTTGCGATTAGATTGCTACTGTTGTTTGCATTTCTTCTTTCACTTTAATTTTTTCTGCTTTATTTGCAAATAGTGAATAGGCCTCTCAATACATATTTATTGTCAGAATGAATCAATGATGCTCAGTGTTCCTTTGTTTGTTTTGTTTGAGATGGAGTTTCACTCTGTTGCCCAGGCTGGAGCACAGTGGTGTGAAATCGACTCACTGCAACCTCTGCATCCTGGGTTCAAGCAATACTTGTGCCTCAGCCTGCCAAGTAACTGGGACTACAGGCGCCTGCTACCACACCCAGTTAATTTTTTATATTTTCAGTAGAGAAGAGGTTTCACCATGTTGGCCAGGCTGATAGTGAAAGTATTTCTTTTTTATTTGTAATTAAGAGTGTTTTATTTTTCTTAATTTCTTAATTTATTTATATATAAATAGACATATGCTTTACTTAGAATTCTATTTAATATTACAGTTTGTTTTCCTCTGGATCCAAGTCTTACATAACATCCCTAGTGTTAGGTTTAGGGAAATGTAGGGGATATATTTACCATCAATTTCTATCACCTATTCAAATATCTCCTCAAAGCAAGCCATTGTGCAGTTGCTGATCCATACCATATTCATTATAATATCACCATTAGAGCTGGGCACAGTGGCTCATACCTGTAATCCCAGCACTTTAGGAGGCAGAGGTAGGCGGATCACCTGAGGTTGGGAGTTCGAAACCAGCCTGACCAAAATGGAGAAACCCTGTCTCTATTAAAAATACAAAAAGCCAGCAATGGTGGTGCATGCCTGTAATCCCAGCTACTCAGGAGTCTGAAGCAGAACAATCTCTTGAAGCTGGGAGGCAGAGACTGTGGTGAGCTGAGATCATGCCACTGCATTCCAGCCTGGGCAACAAGAGGGAAACTCTGACTGGGGGAAAAAAAAAAAAATCACCATTAGAAAGAAGGGGTGTACAGTTTTAAAAGAAAGGTAGTGTTGCAGCAAACAGTTTATTCTAAGTGATCTTAGACAACAGAGAAAAGCTACCGTAACAGTCAAGCTTGTAAAAAGGGCAAGCTGTATTTTAATGCAACCCAGAACTGATCCTAACATACCAACCACAATGAAGAATCTTGTCATCGTTGTAAGAGCATGCTACCCTACTGATTTTGGAAGTACCTACTACTCTTTTTAGATTTCTTGAAAAACACTTTATAGCATGACTCTTTAAAATGTTGAAGCAAGAATCCACTATCTTTATCCCTATCCATCTGTATATCTTTCTTTCTGCATATCTATCTATTTTTTTTTTCTTCAAGTTATGTTAAAGATCAGTTCCCTCTGATGCAATTAAGGCATTTTTTTCATTGTCTTTAGTGATCTAGATCTTTCTTAAAAATGTCATATCTGGTTATCCTCAATATAAAATAACGCATCAAAGTTACCGTGGTGCAACCTTACTCAAATACCAGTCTGTGCCCTCTGACCATTAGATATCAAATATCATTTAGACCAGTCATGGTATAAACTCTGTTAATAGAGTTTTACAAATAGGATGCAAATGATGTGATTTAATCTATAAAAAATTTTAAATCCTACTTACAGTGTTTGTTTCTGACATGTGGTCACCCATGTAAGGGTTTCATTTTATTTTGTTTTTGAAACAGGATCTCACTCTATCACCGAGGTGGGAATGCAGTAATGCAATCACAGCTCACTGCAGCCTCAACCTCCTGAGCTGAGCTCAAGCAATCCTCTCACTTCAGCTTGTTGAGTAATTGAGACTGCAGGAATGTACCACCATACTCGGGTAATTTTTTAGTCTTTTTGTAGAGATGAGGTGTTACTTTGTTGTCTAGACTGGTCTTGAAATCCTAATTTCAAGTGATCCTCCTGTCTGGGGCTTCCAAAGTGCTAGAATTACAGGTGTGATCCACTACACCCAGCCCATACAAGACTTTTAAACATAAGATTCAGATATACAGCTTAAATATTTTGTAGTGATTTTATTACATGAGAGTCTTATTCAGTAGCATGTCTAATGTTTTCTAATGAAGTCTTGTTTATTTATTATTTTGTGAGGGCTGCATCAATTAATATTATAATTACTGGCCTGGTGCAGTGGCTCACGCCTGTAATCCCAGCACTTTGGGAGGCCAAGGCGGGTGGATCATGAAGTCAGGAATTCAGGACTAGCCCTACCAACACAATGAAAGCCCGTCTCTACTAAAAACACAAAAATTAGCCTGGAGTAGTGACATGCACCTATAATTTCAGCTATTCAGAAGGCTGAGGCAGGAGAATCCCTTGACTCCGGGAGGTGGAGGTTGCAGTGAGCCAAGATCACACCACTGCACTCCAGCCTGGCAACAGAGTGAGACTCCATCTCAAAAAGTAATAATAATTATAATTATTATTATCAAGTACACTTGAAATTAAGCATACACATAGTAGGTATTAATAGCAAATAATCATTCTGATTTTATAAACAGCAACCGATATTATTTTGATAAGTAGTGACTTTTCTATGTTTGAGAAAAAGTTTAGTAGAGCAGGTTGTTTGTCACTATATTTTTTTTTTTCTTCCTCTCTTGTTTATTGAGGACATACTCTAAGTAAAATGCTGTTCAAGGTGCTGGAAACATAAAATGAAAAAGACTAGCCTAGTGAAATAGACTAACATATAAACAAACAGTTTTCAAACAACAGAGTAAATGCCAAATTTGGCTGAGGAATTCTTAACTAGGGATTTATTATAAGAGACTTACAACACTCCTCTTAAGTTCCAAAAATATTCTAATGCATACCTATGTGTAACTGTTCGTCAGTCTAATAAAGGAATGCTATTCCATATAGGATTCATATTTACTTATCACAGGTAACTTTTTGGAAAACAATGTGCACTGTAGCATCATTATTACAAGTTCATAGATTTTGGTAGACACACATAGACACACAAAAGTGCTCACTACAAAGAACAGAGGAAAAGATAAGTGACCTCAGGGTACTCATAGTATAATGGGAGAACTCAGTGTTGCAGTTTGGCCCTGGTGTAACTGGCCCAGGAAAGAAAAGATGGTGTGCTGTGAGGAAGGGTGTTAGAAGCAAAGGGTTCAGCATGTAGAAAGATAAAAGGTATGAGAAAGTCTAAGTTACTCCTGTAAATTTGGAGTATATACAATATTCTCTCAATAATTTATGAAATAGAAATATATACAGAAATTCAAAATATATTAAAATAGTCAAAGGAAAATGAAGACTTGGCATGAAAAATGAGTTTAACAGAAGTCATAACCATATAATAATAGCTAATGGTCACTTTTTTATGTTTCTGTATTTTCTGTCTTTTAATACAACATGCTGGTATGTTGAAACCTGGGAAACTGGTTTTTGTTTTTGTTTTTGTTTTTGTTTTAGACAGCGTTTCGCTCTTGTTACCCAGGCTGGAGTGCAATGGCGTGATCTCGGCTCACCGCAACCTCTGCCTCCTGGGTTCAAGCAATTCTCCTGCCTCAGCCTCCCGAGTAGCTAGGACTACAGGCACGCACCACCATGCCCAGCTAATTTTTGTATTTTTAGTAGAGACGGGGTTTCACCATGTTGACCAGGATGGTCTTGGCTCACACCTGTAATCTCAGCACTTTGGGAGGCCGAGGCAGGTGGATCACGAGGAAACTGGTTTTTATGTTTTCTTTTTTAAAAAGTAAGCCAAACACACACACACACACACACACACACAAAATAATTGGAATGAAAAACACATGGAAATCTGAGAGACAGTGCTGAGAAGGGATGAAACTCACCTAAAGCATTGGCAAAGGAATGAAGAAGAGGGATTAGATTTTAGTGATTAAGAGACGAATTGAGACTTTCTCATTGATTGAATGTAGGGAAGAGCTAAAATATCTAGGAATGCCTGGGTGATTGGTGAGTTCAATTTATACATGTTCAGTTTGTGCCCATGGCAGGCAATTGAATAGATAGATTCACAGATAGATTCATTGAATAGGTAGGTTCTGGAGCTCTAGAGTGAGATCTGAACCAGAGGTTGAGACTTGGCCATCATAAGCAAGAACCACAGCCATACCTGAGGTTTCCTAGAAACAGTATATAAAGTCAGAAGAAAATTTTATGCTTTAAATACACATTTAAAATATTCTGTTCCCGAAGGTCAGTACAATACCAAATCTAGTTCTGTTCAGTTTGGGACTCTGTCGCTGTTAATGAGAAAGCCAAGACTTATGTGAGCTGGAAAGAAACTGGAAAACCTCTAGGCAGCAATATCCCTGAAACAGGGTTAGTGGACAAAGCTTTAAGTGCTTGAGCTGGAAGAGCAGCAGTTAGCCAGACCGCCTGGTTTTGAATCCTGGCTCCTACACATATTAGCTGTGACCTTGGCCAAGTTACTTAATCTCTTACTACTCTTGTTTCTTTATTTGGAAGATGGAAATAATATAGGACGTTGAGGAATAAAATATTATAAATATGTAAAGCACTTAGGACATTTCCTGGCCTGTAGAAAGTACAACAAATGTTAGCTATTGTTATTATTCCCCTTATACACATCTAACTAGAGAATGTATTACTTCATAACTATAATTGTTTGGGAAAATTACTATTTTATTTTGTATTTTTGAGATGGAGTCTTATTCTGTCACCCAGGCTGGAGTGCAGTGGTCCAATCATGGCTCACTGCAGCCTTGACTTCCCAAGCTCAAACGATCTTCCCACCTCAGCCTCCCCAGTAGCTGGGACCACAGGTGCACATGAACACACCTGGCTAGTTAAAAAAAAAAAAAAATTTGGTAGCTATGTTACTCAGGCTGGTCTCCAACTTCTGGGCTCAGGCAATTCTCCTGTCTTGGCTTCCCAAAGTGCTAAGATTATAAGCATGAGCCACTCATCCTGGCCTAGGAAAAAAAATATTTTTTAATAAAAATAACAGTAAATTATTGTCAGGATTAGGAAAAGAATCTAAATATTTTAATCATAAACTAGTAGCAAAAGGATCAGTGAGTGTTTTGTATTATGCTTCTGAAATCTACCCACCTGTAACTTCTCATTCTTTCTCTTTAGTTCTGTCTCTTAGAACATCAAAGAGAAGCCCTTTCTGGCAATGAAATTAGTTTCTAGAAAGTAACATAGTGTGCTTGTTGCTTTCTTTACATCATCTCATTTAATCCTCTGAACAATCTTTCTAGGAAGTTGTTATCACCATGTTCCATGCACCTGGAATTCCCTGCATAAATAACCCTGAGGCTGCTCCCAGTGCCCTTACAGGGATCTTCTCCAGAAGCCAAGTGGCAGCTGGTTGAAAGTAGGGGGATAACGGAGAAAAGATGTTCTAAAGCACACGTCAAGCCTTTATGCTATGGAATGGTAGAGAGTGAGAGCAAAAGAACTGGCAATAGGTTAGCCTTTCCCATTCTGGAAGAGCTCTGATGACCCAGAAGTTAGAAATTCGATATCTGAACCCAAGCTTTTCAGGTGTTTATGAAGATATAATCCTTAAGATAGGGAGATATACATATTTTGTTTAATATTTTTTGCCAAGTTGGTAACTTTTAAAATATTTTATAATTTTTAAATGCCTTAAATATTTTTTTTATTTTTAATTATTTTTTGAGATAGAGTTTTGCTCTTGTTGCCCAGGTTGGAGTGCGATGGCACAATCTCAACTCACTGCAACTTCTGCCTCCCGGGTTTAAGCGATTCTTCTGCCTTGGCCTCACAAGTAGCTGGAATTACAGACATACACCAGCATGTCTGGCTAAGTTCTATATTTTTAGTAGAGACAGGGTTTCGCTGTGTTGATCACACTGTTCTCGAACTCCTGACGTCAGGTGATCCACCTGCCTCTGCCTCCCAAAGTGCTGAGATTACAGCTGTGAGTCACTGCACCCAGCCGACCTTAAATATGTAGACATGTGTATGTATTAGAGTCTGCATGATGCATATAGTACCTAGTTTTTGTGGATATTCTTATCACTGGAAATATAGCTGTGAACAAAATTAAGTACCTGCCCTATTCTAATGGTATGGATTCCTGGTCTCAAAGACTAAGAGATTAGTCTAGTAGGGGATACATTTGAAGTAGCAACATAAAATGCAATGTAAAGATACATAAAAACAAATGCAATATAAGTACACAGTATATGGAAAATGGTGGAAAGGGAGGTAAGGCACCAAAGTCAGAGACAGCTTCCTAGAAGAAAGGAGAAAGGACAAGGGGAGAGGGAAAGAAGAGAGAAGTGGGAGGGAAACTCTCAAGCTAAGAGTACGATATTTTAACGTAAAATAGCTTATCTTAGGGAATCAAGTATCTTACTATCCAAACAAGGATAGGTTAGCATTCTCATTTCTAAATAAGATTTAAATGGATGATAAACGTGGAGAACAAAGTTCACATCATTCATCAACACAACGTTAAATGATTTTAATTCTTAAGTACTCCCTTTCTTTGTGCAAATATATGCTGACATTGTATATCATATATATATAGTAGGCTCAGATACAAAAATGTTTAGGATACTAATTCATAGCAGTCTTAAGAATTAGCTAACAAAACGTGATGGGATCTTTTGTTACACCAGTGAAACCAGCAGGGATTCAAATATCGTAAGATGAGTATGAACTGCACGTGCGTCTTTTTCTGTGACTTGAGCTCTGCTTCCCACATAGTTGCCCTCCTAGAAGAACTCTCCTGCCATTAAGAGCCCAAGTAGTAAACTCAAAGGAAAAAAATAAGACCCAAAGCTATACCACAGGCAGAATTCTCAGTCACTTAATCATTTATTTTGTTATGAAATAGGAAGATTCTGATACGACAGCAATGGGTTCGTGTTTAGGGCTGAGAGGAGTATGATGAAGACTAGATACCTAATATTGTAAACACGTTTTCCAATTTTTAATATTTCTAAATGAAATGGGATGTTTTTTAATTGAGGGAGAGACAATAAGAAGTTTCTTCAGGCAGTAATCGTTTCTTTCCATATAGATTTACGTATTTCTTCAAAAGGCATGACTTCCTGAAAATTAAAAGTCTACTAAATATTTTGGTAATGATTGACAGTCATCCTCCCCTCCCCCACCCACTGTTTTTTTAGTACAAATTCTTGCGAAATCTGGGAATGCCGTTGTCAGTTAGGCCTGTCTTTCAAGGATGGCTTTCAAGGATGGCTCTTTCTTGTCGTATATAGAAATAGAATGGTTGTGGCTTGCAGGTGGTGATTTTCTAATGGTGGCAATGAGTTTGCCTTGATCTTTTCACATTGCCTTTCACCTTGACCCTCCTTTTGGCCAAGGTTTGCACCTGCCTGCCCTTGAGGACTCAGTCAATTCATCATGGAATAGGACATGAACATAGGTCTACTGACTGGCTCATAGGAAGACGGAAGTGCTAACTGACTCCTAAACATGTCCTCAGAAAAACAAAAGGAGATCCAGAAAACCAATGGATTCTTCCTGCCCTTTAGCTCCTTCCTACCCATCTCAAACAAAGAAGTGCCTCTTTCTCCTGGGTGCAGTGGCTCATGCCTGAAATCCTAGCACTTTGGGAGGCTGAGGTGGGAGGATTGCTTGAGCCCAGGAGGTTGAGACCAGCCTGCACAATATTGTGACACCTCATCTCTACAAAGAATTTAAAAATTAGCTAGGCATGGGTGGCACATGCCTGTAATCCCAGCTACTTGGGAGGCTGAGGTGGGAGGATTGCTTGAGCCCAGGGGGTTGAGGCTGCAGAGAGCAAAGACTATACCACTCCACTCCAGACTGGATGATAGAGCAAGACTCTGCAGAAAGAAAGAAAGGAAGAAAGAGAAAAATTGAGAAAGAAAGAAAAAGAGAAAGAGGGAAAGAGGAAGGAAGGAAGGCGGGAGGGAGGGAGGGAAGAAGGGAGGAAGGAAGAAATCTCCGTCTCTTCCCCAAATGTTGGCTGAAACGTATGTCCTCTTGATTCCTTCTCTTTGGTTTTTCTTGAGGACTCTGTTCCATTCATTCTCACCCATGCCTCATTCACACAATGCTGTGTCTTTCGTTTATCCCTTTCCACTATTTCGTTCCCTTCAGCCTAGAGCAAAGATTGGTAGACTTCCCATCAGGGGCTAGATGGTAAATATTTTCAGATACATAGGCCATATCGTCTCCGCCAGGACTATTCGTCTCTATTTGTAGCTACAAAGCAACCATAGATAAAGCATAAACAAATGGGCGTGGCTGTGTTCCAGTACAACTTTATTTTAAAAAGATATCACACTGGATTTGGCCTGCTAGATTTGACATAGTTTACTTCCCCTTGGTCTAGGATAACAATCAGATTTTCACTATATCCTTTAAAAAAAATCCCCTGCCCCATCTTTGCCCCTTAGCCTGTGGATCATCTTTCTTAAGATGGTTATCAATAAAGAAAATTCTCTCATGCTTGCCATCTCACTTTCTCACAACCCATTTCCTCCGTTAACCAACTCACCATGACTTCTGATCCTACCGCTCTCCTACAAATCACCTCTAGCCTATTAATTGCCTGTGTTTTTTTCCTAATCCTACATGACTTCTCTGATGTATGTGCTACAATTAAACACTCTGTATGAAAACCCTCACTTGTCTTTTGCAACCGCATGTTCTCTCTGCTTTATTTTTTCTCTTTGTACTCTGTAAATGTCTTTCCAATCCCCATTGCCCACACCTGAAAATTGGTATAACCCAAGAGTTTCATTCTAATTTCATTTTACACATTTTCTTTTACTCTGTCTTCCATTACCATAGTTTCAATGGATTCCCATATGCTTATGACCCTCAAACCTCCTTATAAAGCTTGGACTTCTCTTTCACTTTCCCAGAAGCCAGCCGATTGCTTGTATAAGGTAAAATCCTTGGAGTGGTTCTCCAAGGAGAGATAAAGTGTAGTGATTTGGGGGCACCTGATCCAGGTTGCAACTTTAGCTCTGGGCCAGCCTTAATACACAGTTCCTTAGATTCAGGGAAGCTGTTTCATCAGCTATAAAGGGTAATAACAATCCCTCCCTGGGCTATTTGAGGATTAAATGTATTATCGACCACAATCTCTCTATTAGTCAATGGAAGATATCTCACAAATATTTATATTTTTACTATGATTTCCTTTAAATGCTGTCTTTCCTTTCCTTCATTCATCCAAATATAATTGATTCGCCCATCCTTTGACTCTACCTCTGAAATCTTTTGTGGATTTTTTTTTCCTTCCTCTTGCTTACGTTCAGACCCTACTTCTAATTTTTCTCCCCTCTAATTTGTCCTATGTATTTTTATTATTGATACATTGCTTAAGAACAAATCAGAGCAGCACTTTATGTTGGCAGTGGGAGACAGTCCAACCATTCAAGTCCCTTTGCAATCTGAATTCAAGTTTAACATGTACCTCTGTCCCCTCCCCCCATGCATAGACATATACTTCTGTCCTATCTTCCAGTGCCATCAAACTACTCTGTTTCCAGCACCTGTCATGCGTACTTGGCTTTATTGTGCATTTGAGCAACTTTTGCCAAAGGCAGGAAACTTCCCCTCTCTCTATTCCAAATGGTGAATTTCTATTCAGTGTTCAAGATATACCTCAACTATTAGCTCCTCTGTATAGCCACCTCTCCCTATTAGATATGGAACGGAGTGATTTTTTTTTTTTTGCTAAATTTCCCCTAAAGAATGTAAGCTCCATCAAGGACAGACCTGAACTTTTGGCAGGATTCTCACATAATAGTAGACACTTGGATTTATTAGAACATGATTGCCAATTGTCATTTTTTAAACAGTGTAGTCAACTGATCCTATTTGATTTTTCTAGTGACAGTAAAAGCTATCAAGATTCAGAGAGTCAAGGGTGATGTTTTTGTATTCTAATTTTGAGACTTAAAATATATTTTCTCTGTAACCGGTATTCTCATAATCGACAAACTACTTGAAAGCAGGAAGAAAGGAGGGAAGAAAAGAAGGGAACGCATTGGCCCATATGCCAAAGCCAAAGGCGGGTGATAGGGGATAGTAAGCCTTAAACGATTTGAAGTCTAGTAAAAGAAATTGAATGCTCAGGTTTCATTTTGGCTTGTCTGTTTGCTTGTTGCATGGAAATATATGGAAAAAAGTTTGCTTAATCTTTTTTAGTTCAGGAATATGGCAGGTGATGAAATTGAGTAAGGGATAAGAATGGTAAGGCTCATATTTGGTATTGTAGGTCCTTGACAGTGTTAAGGATTAATAAACCCTAGGCTGGGCGCAGTGGCTCATGCCTGTAATCCCAGCACTTGGGGAGGCCGAGGCGGGTGGATCACGAGGTCAGGAGATTGAGACTATCCTGGCCAACATGATAAAACCCTGTCTCTACTAAAATATACAAAAATTAGCTGGCCCTGTTGGCGTGTGCCTGTAGTACCAGCTACTTGGGAGGCTGAGGCAGGAGAATTGCTTGAACCCAGGAGGCGGAGGTTGCAGTGAGCCGAGATCGTACCACTGCACTCCAGCCTGGCTCCTGGCAACAGAGCAAGCCTCTGTCTCAAAAAAAAAAAAAAAAAAAAAAAAAGAAAGAAAGCGAGAGAAAGAAAGAAAGAAAAGAAAGAAAGGATTAATAAGCTCTAATTTGTTTTGAGAAGAAACTTGAGTATATGACTTATCTGTATATTTAGACAGATGTCTGCATGATATGGCCAAAAGCTGAAGTCTAAAACCCACTTTGTCCAAAAGTCTTACTTGACTAACATGTTCCCCATTACCATTACCATTTTTATCATGCCCAATTGACCCATCCCTTGATTTAAATGATCATGTGTGTTTATGTGTTGTTTGTTCTCTGCACTAGAATCTTATTCATGCATATATTCATCCTCCTTAGCTTGTGTTTCTCAAGTTAGAAATTAAGACTGCAAATTAAGTTGCAAATTCTGCCAACTATCTCTATAACCCATGGTTAGATCCTGATAAAATAGCTGCTAACTAGGTGTTACTAGAGAGGTTCTGATCCAGGGTTGTTGGATGTAACGAAAGAAAGAATTCTGGGTAAGTCCACAGAGTAAAGTAGAAGCAAGTTTATTAAGAAAGCAAAGAAATAAAATATGCTTACTCCATAGGTAGAGCAGCAGTGTAAGTGTTCGACTGAGTATACTTATAGTTATTTTTCAACTGAGTATACGTATAGTTATTTTTTGATCATATGCTAAACAAGGGGTGTATTATTCATGAGTTTTCTGGAAAAGGGTGGGCAATTTCTAGAACTAAGGTTTCCTCCCTTTTTTAGACCATATACGGTAATTTCCCGTTGCCAAGGCATTTGTAAACTGTCCTGGCACTGGTGGGAGTGTCTCTTAGCATGCTAATGTATTGTAATTAGTGTATAATGAGGAGTGAGGACAACCAGAGGTCACTTTCCTCACTATCTTGGTTTTAGTGGGTTTTGGCTGGCTTCTTTACCTCAACCTGTTTTATCAGCCAGGTCTTTATGACTTGTATCTTGTGCTGCCATCCTATCTCATCTTGTGACTAAGAATGCCTAACCTCCTGGGAATGCAGCCCAGTAGGTCTCAGCCTTACCTTACTTAGCTCTTATGCAAGATAGAGTTACTCTGTTTCAGACGTCTCTGACATGAGTACGCAATTTCTAACTAAAATTTATAACTGAAATTAAATTTATCCTTATGGAAAGTTATTTTTAAAACCCACCAAAAATGATTTTTATATGTTATTGTTACTATTATTATTTAACATCTTGAGGTTTCTTAGCTTTTGTAACAAAAGCAAACAAAGCATACATTCTCTTTTGTAAAACATTCATAGATGACATGATTCATAAATAAGGTTATTTAAGATAATAAGTCACTTCAAAGGCACCGAAGTGATCCCTTTTAGTTTTTTGTTTGTTTTTTAATATTCTAGCTGTGAGTAACTTAAAGATGCAGGATATAGGTTTTCTAGTAGTTTTATCCACTTTTTTTTTTTTTTAATTTATTTTGTGGTTCCTAATACAAATTTATTCAAGACTTAAAGAAACAGGAAGGCATTTTGATCTGAAAGCTATACCAATTCACAAGGGAATGAATTTGGTTTCTTCTCCACTTTGTAATTCAAAGAAGTGCATTCCAAAAAGTCAGATGAAAAAAAGTCATTAATTTGACAGTCTTGGTTCTCATGGCCCTATTGATTAAAAAAGCTGAAAACAGTTATGGAGGCTTATTGGCTTCAATTAGGAGTTGAGAAGCTTGCCTGGTTAGAAGAAACAAAGGTTGCATTGGGAGAGGAATCATTCAGTAACAGAATCCTTCTTAACATTTCATCATGAATGGGTATAAACTTTTTGTCTCTTGTTGTTTTTTGTACTTTTTCAATTTTTGGTTCTCTTTACGGATCCATTTCAGAATTTCAAGAATCTCATTTCAAAACTGATTGTGTCATCTTTTGGGTTGCTTTTAGTAAGCAAAAGATACTTATCTTACCATGTGAGAGGTTTCACTATAAGCTGAAGAGCTTATTTAGTTGTCCTCCAAAAAAAAAAAATTCAATTTCTTCTGTGTAATCATTATATATAGAAGGGTATGTCTCAAAGTATATTCTATTAATGGAATAGTCAACATTTGAGATATATTTTATTAATGGAATAATCAGCATAGTTTCTATAGATAATATACTTAGTACATGCGTCACTTGCATGGAAAAACTCTTGTCCTCAGAGGTATGTAATAGTGGTTTTTTTCCTTTATCAATAAGAAGCCTAGCTAACTCTCATGACCACCCTTAGTGCATATAAATAATATATATCCACAATACTGTCCTTTAATGTTAAGAGCTTAGTAAATAGTGCTGCAAAAAAGGAAGAATCAGGGAGGAAAATGGTATTCACATTTTTAACAATATCTAATAAAGCAATATAATGTTATTTATAACTGCTATTATGAAAAATTGACATTTCTTTAGGTGTTCCTTTCAGAATATCTATTTTCTTAAATGTTTTAACTTGGTGGTAGAAATGCCATTTTTCCTCTTAATGTTAAGAATATATTTATATCTGGGATACATTTTCATCTATAATCCAATGACTAGAAGACTATTTTTTTGAAGGGTGGTAATACTGATAAGGAAAGACTTGATAGCTAATATCAGTTATCAGTCATAAAATCTTTGGTTACTGTTTGTTAACAAATTCTCAGTTGAAAAACCTCTTGCCTAAGTTGGCACTAGCCTAAAATTTGCTGTATAATGAGTATAATCCTGCTCCAATAGAAGATAACTGTATCTCCAAGTATATTTAAAATAGAAAAAAAAGAGATTATTGCACTAAATCTAACATCACAGCAACCAATTCATAGAGTTTAATTATGACACTACTAAATGTGAAAATCTATTCAGCGCTAGGAACACTTTTCACATTACATTCATGCTAAAGATTGGCTGTTAAGAGCTCATTACTGGTATTTTTCTAAAGAGTGGTTTATTAAACACAGTTACCTAATAAGCATCTTTGGTGGTGCAAATTGCTGAAAACAGTAATGAGTCTGATTAGACTTCATTTCAATTACGACAGCTTGTCTAGAAAAATATATATATATATACATATATATATATGTATGTATGTATGTATATATAATCTTTCCTTGATGCTTTGGAATCTAGCTACAAGACACTGCAGAGTTTAAAGCAGAAAAGCCACCTCTGTATTTCCTTTCCACAGCTCACTAATGAAGAGAGAATTGTCCAAGTCATCATCCAATTTACACAGTGAAAAACTGGATGGACAAAGTGGAATCACAATCATGTTTGCTAAAAAACAGCAAAGGCTGCCTTGACTAATATGTCTAAATAAGGTCACCTTTTGTGTCTCTCTGGTTTTTTTTTTTTCTTCCTCTTCTTCTGAGGAACATAAAGCTATAAATGAGGTAGAGACTTAAAAATGATTCATTCCTATTTGGTTTGTGGAGGTTATTCTCCAGATTAATAGGCTCACCTTTCAATTATGTTTTATCCATGGATCTTCTACTTAAAATCATAACAATACAGGGAGCTGTTGGACCATGCATGCTAATTATCAGACTAATTTTAAAAACATATATATTGGGTGGGAAAAAATAAAAGAAACAAAGCCTTATGAATGTGCACTAGTATTTCATAAAGCATAAGGGAATGTTCATTAGATGCCAAACTTGATTTTGATATTTTTAAAAGTGTGTTATTTAGCTGTATTTAACAGGTAACCTCCTATCAAATCATGTCTGAATATTACTACTCAAATTGGAAAAAAAAAAAAAAAACTGTTAATGTAAAAAGCCTTTAAGTGATTAAGCTGTCATTGCTGTCATTTGGGTACTCTAGTAACATTTTAATGCTTCTGGGAGCTTTGGCCGGGGATGCAATCTACTATTTTATTCTATATTTTTTAATAAGTTCTTTTTAGAACGTAATATTATTTGACACTGAACTAGATAAAATAATTTCTAAAGTAAAATATGAAAACAATGGCGGGGTGTAGAAGCACTAAATAAACAGAGGGCATAATACAACATCCTCACCAGAAAAATCTTTACAAGTTAGTTAAGTAATCATATAATGGCCAGAAGATTGAAAGTAAAACATAAACAAAATTACAGTACTCTCAGTAGGCATCCTGATGTTTTTAAAATGATTTACTTAAAAGGATACTGGTTCTAGGTATGTCAGTTCAATAGTCAGAAATTTACTTTTAGACCTATGATTCACCATGAATTATATTAATTGTCTATTCTATTTTAAAAGGAGAAAAATATTGCATAGAAAACACCAACATAATTCTATAGTAATAATAGGGGTGCTTTCCCATGTAACTCAGTTATGTATTTTAAATTAATTATTTGCTTTTGATGTCAACCTAGACCTTACCAAAAATGGGTATTAAATTAAGGAAATCAGCACTTATCATATATTCTGAGATCACTGATAAGATTTGGAGTTTTGTAAGTGTGGAATTTTTTTAAAGTTTTTGACTTCGTTTAAGCTACAAATAATAAATATATAGCCAAAGAAAACCTTAAATAATGTTCAGTTTTGATAAAAACATGATGTGCATCAGTTAGTTAAATAATTTAGAATGCTTTTTGGTTTCTTGGATTATCAATAATAAAGCTAGTTAAAACATAGATCAAGCTAGTAAAGCACAGATCATTTTTAGGATAAAAGCAATTTTTAAAAATCTTTCTTCTCTCTGTCATTCTTTCTCCTGTATTCTCTGTAGCCCTTTCCACAACTGCAGTCATAAGCTTACATACACACATACCGGCACCTAGATTTGATTTTCTTGTGTAGCCTACCTGTATTACTTCATGGTTCTAGATAGTTTTCCTGTTGCTTAGGGAATTTGTGTGCTATGAAGAGGCACACAGTTTAAAGAGGTAGCAGGGAGAATTTGACTTACTCCTTTAATGTAAACAACTAAAACTAGCACGCTTAAAATGAAATTTCTTTTAAATTATCTGCTAGTTTAAAAATGTGGCTAAGCTGGGTGTGGTGGCTCAAGCCTGTAATCCCAGCATTTTGGGAAGCGGAAGTGGGTAGATGGCTTGAGTCCAGCAGTTCGAGACCAGGCTGAGTAACGTGGTGAAACCCCCTCTCTACCAAAAGAGTATAATAATTAGCCAGGTGTGTTAGCATGAGCCTATAGTCCCAGCTACTCTGGAGGCTGAGGCTGGAGGACGACAACTTGAGCCTGGGAGGTTGAGGTTGCAGTGAGCCAATATCATGTCACCATGCTCCAGGATGGGTGACAGAGTAAGACCCTGTCTCAAATAATAGCAATAATAATAATAAAATAAATAAATAATTAAAATGTGGCTGAAGAAAATGTCTTCTAAAATTGTTAGCAAACACTGGTATTTACCCATAACTAAAGAGGCCAGTAAAATAGTCTTAATCATCAATAAGAAGTGTAAAATTTTAGAATACTTTAGACCATCTGAAAGTAACATCTTTAGGCCTTTAACTCTGCCGAAAACAATATTGAGAGCAACTTTATTATTATTGAATTTATTTTTTTTGAGACAGAGTCTTACTCTGTCACCCAGGCTGGAGTGCAGTGACATGATCTCAACTCACTGCAGCTTTTGTCTCCTGAGTTCAAGCGATTTTTGTGTCTCAGCCTCCCCAGTAGCATTACAGGCATTCACCACCATGCTGGGCTAATTTTTTTAAAGGGCAACTTTAATTTTAGCTGCTATATTAGAGACAAAGTAAGCCATGTTTATTGACAACAGAAGAGAATTGGATTGGAATTAATTGGAGAATCATGAGCAGAAGAAGAGGGATCTGTATGTTGTTCATGTGATTAATACATACAGGACTGGATCAGCCATTTAGTACATTCAGTCAAAGCCTAAATGTTTTTTAACATAATGACATTTTCCATCATAACAGTAGACAAAATTGTGCAGAGTTGGAGTCTGAAGAAACAGTTTATTTACTTGTAATCCCTTCTACTGTTTCCCATAGATTAGGTTGTTGGGCACCCTCTCCAGGACAGGAAATGCCACTTCCTTTGAAGATGCTGATATCTTCTCCCGTTTCTGCTCATTATGCAGCATTCTTTGTTTTTACAAATGGAAGAGCCAACCGCACTAATGACTGCACTGTCATTCACACTGCACCTTAACAGTGTTCGGTTTATCCGGAAATCAGAGCATCCCAATTATAGGTGGGGCTCAAGTCTATTTCACCAGACTGTAGAAGCGGGTAGGGTGGGGAGAATGAAGAGATGAGGAAACTACTGTTATTGTGAAGAGCTCTTCACTTTTAATCCTGGGCTGTGTTGGTTGTATTCTAAAGCAGTTTATCTTCTTACAACGCATTGTTTGGCAAAAAGCAACACATAACCTACCAAAACTCATTTCATATGTAGCTTTTTCCACTACCTTCAGATCAAAGTTATTTTCTTCAGACTGGACTAAATTATACACAGGTCCCAGGAGTGAAGGACACTGAATTAATGCACTATGTCACCCAGCCCTGACTATAGAATTTTTTTCAAAGTCCGACACACTATTTTGCTATTGCATTAAAAATTAATGCATGAATTGCCAAAAAGAGAAAAATGCATAAATAACCTAAACAAATTTTGTCTGGGCCTTGCATACTTTAGAGTCACCTAAAGCAAGGAGTTTTTAAGGAGAATGGTTGAAGAATTTCATCCTTAATATATGAATAACATTGTTACTTCTTTGTCTAATTATATGAGAAAGCGCTCAATCTTAAATAAGCAGACTTACACATCTATTTTGGCTTATGTAAACTGTCTTTTTAGAGTTTGGTTCCAGAGGAACACAGAAAAGTAGATGAATGCAAATTCCATTTTAAGCCACATTCTAGGGTTCGGAAGATTTCTGAATTTGTTTATTGACCCTTTTCAGCCCGTGTGTTGGGCAAAGCATGAATAGAGTTCAGTTTAAATATAACTAAATTGGGCTTTGCATTTAGATACTTGAAATAGAACACACACACACACACACACACACACACACACATAATTACAAAGAGTTGTATGTGCACATAGTGGTTAGTATACCATTTTAGGATTGTGATTGATGAAATATACCAGCTGTGTCACAATTCAAGGTTGGTATCATGCCAGATGTCTCTTAATTAAAAGTGCCAATATATTTTATATGGCAAAACAGTATTTTGAGAGTCAACTGTAATAACCTCAGACTTTTAGGATGATGATGATAATTGTCTCTGCAAAAGACTTTAAAAATTAAAGATTCAAAACACTCACAAAATGTATAATACTTTTGGCATTTGGAACTCTGTTTATGGATCAATCATACAGGCCGGATGCGATGAATCTAGCATGGGGCTCTCAGGTTGTGTTAACCCCATTTATCCCTGCATGCTACAGCTCACCTGTTATTTACACACATAAGAGGGTTGATACTGCAGAACGAGGGTAGCGCTCTGTTATGACACAGAACATACATATTCATTAGCCCCTTCAGTCCCTATGGACATATGTGGTATGTCTTGATGATCTAGGGGGAAGGGTAGATGGCCTTAATGGATTGAAAAATGTATATGGAAAAAGGAAAGAGAGGGCATGAGAAAAGAAAGGCTGCAAAGTAACAACTTTAAAGGTTAACTACAAAGTGCTATTTAAACTGATTATAAATTGTCTAAAATTCACAGAAGTGGCATAAACAAAATAACATTTTTTAAATATGGGAAACTCAGCCCTTTTACCTCAGACTCTTTCCTTTGCAATAGTTAATGACACCTGATACTTAGGAAGATTAAGAGTATGAATCATTTGTATATTTTAAATTGCATGTACATGCATCCTCGTGTTCATTCTGAATAACTTACCATAGAATATATACAGAGTTTTGGACACTTTTTTTAAAAACTTGGTTTTAGATTATTATTCAAAAATTTTACACAGAAACATTTTTAAAAACCCACCCCCTCACAGGAAACGTAGATCTAAATTATAATTTTGAACTATGTGGATTTATGTGTGAGTGTGACAATATGTTCACTTGTATACTTTAAGTATAGGAAATTTAAAGAAAAAAGTACTTTTTAGAATTATGAGTATGATTTCCCGGGTTCCTTTAAATGATATGGTTTCTCTCCTGATCATATAGTGAATTTAGGTTCAGTGATCTAAAAATAATAATTTTTATCAGCAGAATTTGCTTTGCATAAATGCTTATGGATTCATTCTCATAATGCAAGCCATTTTCTTACATATTAAAAATAATGACCAATCAGACCCATGCATATCAAGTTTTATCCTTCATATGAAATATTGGCAAAAATAGTCACCATTACACTTGGTCACATTTATTAAATGAATATTTTCTTGCTTTGAATAAAATTTAATGCATCGTAGAGAACTCAATTCAAATCATAAGCTACCCACAACTTCAGTTTAAACACAGAGTATGTATTCTTACCATCCTAGTCCAAGTCATGGTGCCTGTAACATTAAACATAGGCTTTCATTAAGCCCAAAGTAATGACATTTAGATAACAAGGTCTATTGCTTACCTAGATACTATCTACCCAGCAACTTTCTGTAGGAAATAAGAAGCATGACTTTGGAGTATGTTTCTTAGATAACCTTATAAAAGTTGTACTAAAGCTCATGTATTTGACTAATAGGAGAAGCTTCACTCATTGTTTAATTAAGCTTTGGTTTGTGGTATCAAGCATACAGTATATTCAAAGGAGTATGTTAGGAATGGTGAAAATGGATAGGAAAATAGCAAAAAGTAGTATCTGACAAATTAGAGCAAAAGGGGAACATTGAAACAGCATCTGGGACCGGTTTTTAAAGATACCATTCATTATTCATCATTCCACACTATTGTACTATTGACACTGAATTAATAAGAAAATTATCAATTATTTCCCATGTGTTGTGTTGTAAGAGGGCAGGGAGGGTCTTTTATCATTAAAAAAAAAAAAAAAAAAAAAAAAAAAAAAAAAAACAGTATTTGGGAATTTTTTTTAACTTTTAGAGTTGTATACTTTCCGGATTTCAAGAAAAGATATGTAAGTGAAGAAAGTGGAGCTTGAGGCTTTAACATGGAGTCCTAAATTTAAATGCCTGTGTGACCTGGTAGATGCCATTAAAATACCTGACGTTGTCAAGGGGAGAGGAGCAACATGACCAAGTGGAAAGGGTAGGATATGCCCCAAGGAGGGAGCTGGTCTCCCGAATCAGACAGCTGTTGCCAGAAAAGAATGAAGTTTTGTAAGATCTTGTCTGAAAAATGAGAAATATGGAAAGTTTTATTAAATTTTTTTGAGATGGATCTTTTAAAACATAAAGTTGAGTGATTTTTAAAACCCTGCCCTGGCCACACAAAACACAGTTGCAGGGTATATGCTACCCTCAGGCTGTCAGGTTGCAATTTCTCTATAAGAGGGCGAGGTATCCGAACTATATTTACTAAGAACCATTTAGCCAGAAATGCCTTCATACTTTTTTTTAAGCATTGCTTTATGCAAATAAGGTGGAATGGGGTGGGGGTGCTGCAAAATATATTATAATTTGGAGGCTTGAGGTGTGAAAATTTGATTTAAAGAGAAAAAAAATATTTGACAGCATTGTTACATAATTGGAATATCTTATTTTGAAACTGCAGGTTTTAAAATGAGTTTTAACAGTTTTAACTAGTTTTAAACCTCTAAGTGCTTTGTTTCTTAGTTTTGATCTCTAAAATGTCGAGTCACAGGAAACATAAAAAAATAAATAAAATACTTGAAAACATTTGGAATGTTGACACCTTTTTGATTAAGGCAAGTATGCTCCTTGCTTTGCTCAGAATGAGAGAATTTCCATATCTTTCTTGGAATCAACAGTCCCACTGGAAAATTTCCTTTTCAGTTGCTGTCCTGAAGTTGAAGGAGAACTGACTTATAAATTCTGCGAATGATTTTACTTTTTTTCTTTTCTGTCTCGCCAATGTTGTTTTGTTTTGTGTTTAATGCACCTCTGACCTTTTCAAAATAAAAGAATACTAAGAAATATTTGTGGAGCAGTTCACAGTTGGGAAGTGTTTTCACAAAATATTATTCGGTTAATCTTAATAGCAATACAGCCAGGTAAATAATACCATAATTATACACATATGACAGCTGAGTAAGTGAGTATGATGTGCTTAAGCAGCTTAACAAAGATTAGGACAAATAAGTGATGGTGTAAGCAATGCTGCCAGTGGACTGAATCTACAGGCTGAAATTTTCACCTGGGAAACAAAATTCTAGAAACCTCTTTATGTTCCTTCAGTTCCTTTCTATCCCAATCTATCAATGGGTCCAAATAAAATACTATATTATGCAAAATAGTATCCAATCCTGTAAAACATCATTATAAGTGAAACATCAATCTAAAAGTCAGAATGTCTGGATTAGTTAGGGTATTTTGAAGTTCTGTTAATCTCTAAAATCAGAGTGTAATTTTGGAGAATTTAGAATGTGAAATTGGGAAGAGAGCTGAAAAGTTTTCATCACCTTATAGACAAACGGATCCTCCTTTTTTGCATTGAACCACAATGCTTTGTACATAGTTAAACTAAATTTAAAATTTGACAGCCCCTCTTCCATTTAGTTTATACAGTCTTCTAATTTTGCTGCTCTAAAGATGGTACAAAATTAAGTAAAAACCGTATGTAATTTCAGTGTGTCTTCCTCACCTTTTTCCCTTTCTATTACTTGTAGATTTGATGCCATATTTTAAAGCCAAGAATTATTGAGGAATGGGCTGAAGAAGTTTCCAGATCAAATGAGTTACTACTAGTAATACTAGATAATGCTGTGTTGGCCTCTTGGCTTATGAGGCTGAGTAAACAGGGCTTCATTAGTCTTCTCAAACGTTTCATTTGGTCATCACTCCCCTTGAAGAATGATAATAAGTAGATATTGCACAGGACTAGTTTGCAGTGCCAGGAGGTGTACAGTTCTTCTCTCAGAAGGTTCTTCACTGCATAGACCTGTATTTTTAGCTAATGAATTTTCTACTCTCTACTGGGCATTTTGAATGCTCTATATGTTAGTTCTGCCATTGCGACCCAAGAGATGATGAATCTGTTGGGTCACAATGGCAGAACTAACATATAGCTGTAGAGTGTTATAATTACTTTACAGTATTTACCCTAGTAGTGATTGTTTTTCAGAGAAATTCTTGCTAATATTGTATTTTTTTAATATTAAAAAATAATGAAAGGTTCAGAGGTGCAATAGCTCAAATAAATGTAATAGATATAGTAATGTCATGCAGGCCTGTGTGAGTGCTCTGCATCTGTTTTAGAGCAGGTAAACCCGCCATGCCTGCAGGTGTTTGCCTCAGGTCCCTGCCCTTAGGAAGTGTGAGAAAACATACAAGTGAAGGCAGAGCCCCCAGCAGCCAAAATTACCCAATGGGAACATTGTAAAGGGGAGCAACTATTTTAGACCTGATGAACTGCTGAATAGCATGCGTATATAAGGGGTGGGGTGGGTAGTGAGGGCCTCACATTGATATATTTAGGAATGTATGCTAAAAATAGATTCTAGAGTACCTAACCTTTTATTTTATTCTGAAAGTTGCTTTTATACTCTTCATTTTTCTCTATCACTCTTTATAATTTTGTAGTTGTGGCAGAACTTTAGAGGAATCTATAGTTGTTTTGTTTCAAAACGAGTTAAAGAGCAAAATGGAAAAAGTAAAGCAACAAAGCAATAACCATTTTCTAATTAAACCTAAGTTACCAAATGGTCAGTAATGGTAAGAATGGCAAATGTTGGGCCGGGTGCGGTGGCTCACGCCTGTAATCCCAGCACTTTGGGAGGCTGAGGCGGGTGGATCACGAGGTCAAGAGATCGAGACCATCCTGGTCAACATGGTGAAACCCCGTCTCTACTAAAAATACAAAAAAATTAGCTGGGCATGGTGGCACGTGCCTGTAATCCCAGCTACTCAGGAGGCTGAGGCAGGAGAATTGCCTGAACCCAGGAGGCGGAGGTTGCGGTGAGCCGAGATTGCGCCATTGCACTCCAGCCTGGGTAACAAGAGCGAAACTCCATCTCAAAAAAAAAAAAGAATGACAAATGTTATCCAAACCATCCAGTTATATTGGAAATACAGATTTGTTCATTTATATACATATGGATTCATCCCATAACAGTAAAATTTGAACAGAATTCTCAGGTGTTTACTGTAGTACCTGTCATTCCTGTGTAACCCTTAAATTATCTTAAAAACAATTTTCTATTAGATTATGTATTTTTGTAAAAACACACTACATGATGAAATTTGCCAGCTGTATTAAGAATTTTCTGATCCTTTCAAAAACAAAATTTTATGTTTTGGAGTAAGTCTTCAATCTTTAAAACTATTTTTCTTACTTTCCATTGTTTTCTGAAATTTTACTGTACCTATTTAAGCTTTTTCCAAACAACAGTGGGAGTTACTGTTCTAAAGTCATGTTTCTAATAATGTTAAAATAGTTTCTGAGACTCATCTCCATGTTCTGAAGAGAAACCACATAAAAGCTGCTTTTAAAACTCATCCCATTATTTGAGTGCCAAGTTAACTGACACAAGTGTATTGCTTCTGACTCACAGATAACTGCAATACAATCAAATGAAGCAGGATTTTTCTCGTTGTTCAGAAAACATTTGACTCTGTGTTTTTGTTCTATTTCACATCAGAAATATCACCACCAATAAACACAATAACAATGACAGCAACAAAAAAATAAGTTTGGTTACCAGTTTCGAATTAGTGTTAAAATTCAAGGAGCCAACAAAAAGACTCTTCACTCTGAAGGCCAAGACAGTCTCTTGAACACTGGTTTTCTCAGCTCCTGCTAATACCAAGAATTAGTTTATGGTTAGATTAACTTACGCTTTCAAATAACATTAATGATTTTAGAGCACTGGATAAATTCTCATGTTTCAGGGGATATGAATAAGTCTATTCCCTTGTATTTAAACAAAACTCAATCTTGCCTTTTGCAGCCCTGTAAAGGTTATTGTTATTTAGTATGCATCCATAAATGAACTTTCAATTATCTTGGTAAGCACATCCAAAAATAGTGTTAGACTCAAAAGGCAATGGTGTATTCAGTAATTGTTCCAAATAGATAATTTTAATAAATATCTTCTTTGCTTAATTTTAGGTGAAAAAGAAATCTTATGAATTTAGGTTTGCTAGAGTTAAGCTGCTAACATACCGTATGAAGTGAACAATCTATTTTATTTAAACTGTATGATACTGTCCATTACAGTGATTACAACTTATTAAAATCATTTTTTTCATCTCTTTCATAAATAATAAATTTACAAGAAAACATTATTTAAGTGAATACAGGTGGGGAGTTCCCAATTCCTGTTTCCTCTTAAAAATAATTAGGCAGTTTCATGTTAAAGAGCATATTTCTTCAAAATGTTTATTATGTATGTTTATTAACTTATGCTAACAATGGCTTAGCTCAGCAAACTGAAAGGAAGCCATCCTTTAACTTACGTGTGCGTACGTTTGTGTGTGTCCTGGTAAATTCCATTGCCTGTACTTCTAAATTATTTGTTGAGCCCTTTAAGACTTTTTTTTTTCACGTTTTTCTGTATCAATCTAATCAAATTTATACTCATAGCATATGTGTGTTCTTATTTTCTCTATTCTGTATTTTAATAATATTTTAGAGAAAAAAAAAACCATAATAGAAGTTCCCTAGAAATAATTTACAGGACTAATGAATTTGTAGGTCTTTTAGATAGTTCTACATTACAGTCACATTAATATTCTCTACTTTTTATAAGGCTTGAAGTAAATCCCATGACACTAGAAGAATTTAGATACTGATTACTTGCGATTGGTTCCTGGTGATTTGCTCTTAATAATTTCCAGTTGAATTTAATGAAAGTATGATTCCTGAAATGCTGCTTCATTAAAATTGCATCTTTTCCCCTTTAAGTGTGGTTTCGGTCATTTCACACATTTTGCGGTGTGTTTTTCTCCCCCTTAAAAAGTAATGATTGAGAAAGCAGAAATAATTAAGAATACCACTTTAGTTCTTCCTAGAACTCACACGCAGAGTTCCTCTGAGTGAAATTATACAAGCTGCACTTCGTCAGGATTTTATAATACTGTTTTCCCATTTGATGAGATTATTTAATAATATATAAGTTTTAAAACAGAAATATGAATATTTGGGGTAGTTGAGGAAAATTGAAGAAAGAACTGTTGCATGTACAAGAGAAGTGAGGTTTTTAGAATTTTTACTTAAAATAAAATATATATATATATATATATATATATATATATAAAGGTTGATTAAGTTACACTGTGCAGCATTCAGACTTAATTTAACTGAGTTGTGATTTGCAAATGAGTACATGGATCCTTTTTAAAAATCAAAATGCAAATGAGTACAATTGCAGTAAAATATATTTGCAAATGAATCCTGTTGCTTTATTCATTTATTGTGTAATTACTGCAATCCTTCCCACCTTGTTTTCAGTATTTCTTAATCATTAAGTCGGAAGCATGACAGCAGTGCCAGCCCTGGCATGATTCTCTTTGACTAAAACCTTGTAAATTAACACAATTAGCACAGCATCATCCTGCTAATTAACTTCCAGTGTCTGGTGCAGTGGTTTTGCAAACAAGGAAGAGGGAGTCAGAAGGGAATCAACATGCCATTCTGTTACCAAACTGTGTGCTATGTTAGGGTTTAGCTGAGTAAGTCAAAGCCAGCCATGTCAGAAGCCAGAGTCAGGGAATGAAGAGCCACAGAGCTTGGAGGAGGAGCGCAGAAGGGGGTAGAAGCTGACAGAATAGACTGTAGTAATTCAGAAGGGGATTGATGCCACCGATGCTTCATGTAGACCATGCCTCCTCCTTATCAAGGCATCTCTGCCAGAGGGCACAAGACAATTTGCAAAATTGACTTTGGGTAATACAAAAAAGATGAAGGAGGGCTGCTTAATATAGCTGTACCAGAATAGGAAGTGTTAAACCAAGCAGAGATTAGACTGGGTACCAGTCCTGTTCTGTAACTAACTCTATGTGAGACCTCGAGGGTGCAGGATAAATCACTTTGGGCCCTGGTTTCCTAATCTGTGAAATAAAGTAATTTCTAAAGTCTCTTTACAATTTAAAATTCAAATTATTCTGACTGCCTAGTATTTTTTTCTTAAATGAGAAAATACTCATTTTATAGTTTGCTACCTAGTGAACATTGCTTCACTTAGTAACCCAGCAGATGATAGAATTACCCAGATCATCTCATTATCTAGTTGTTCTCTTTAGTGTATGCCCTACATGGTGTCCTATAGAAATTGAAAGAGTTGGAATCCAGAATCCATTCTTATCTTCCCTTTCCCCTTGGTTTCCTTTCTCTCTCTCTCTCTCTCTCTCTCTCTCTCTCTATCTCCTGTCTCATATCACACACACACACACACACACACACACACACGAAGATGTATAAGAGGGGATGTATATTAATACACACGCACGTGCATGCACACACACACACACACACACACACACACACACACATTCTCCCGCCTTAGTACCTTGTAGGCTATAAGGGGAGGGGGGATTATAAGAGAAGGAGAGAGAATGCTGGAAGACCGACAGACAAGTGATGCTTGTTTTTTTTTTCAGAGACTCAACAACAGAACTGAGAGGCAGAAAGGAGCCAGTTGTAATTCATACCGAGTTGTAGGCTTTGTGCGATGAAAGCGATGGAGCGCTGCCTGGGAGATTGCTTTGCTGCACTCCACGAAGCAGATTTGAAACTGTCGTGGACCACTTTAGATGAGAGTTGGATTATGGAATGACCTGCTATGTCTGTGTCATATTGTTCTGCGCAGGGAGCATTATACTGTGCTAACTAGGTGTAGTACCAAATAAGAGAGGTATCCTAGATGTGATCTGTCAGCTGTGTCTCATTTTTATATTGCTTAAAATGCAAAACAGAAACTGTGATGTGAACAGACAGAATAACTAGATATTGTACATGTTAATACTGGCATGTGCAAGATATTTAAAATGTTTACTTATTTTATTGTAAGAACCTATGATTGAATTCTAATTTGACAGAACTGTGTGTGTACATATATATATATGTGTGTGTGTGATTGTGTGTGTGTGCAGTAAGTAAGCTGATGTGCTTGACAGAAATAGATTGACTTATTACTTCAAAATGCAAAAAATATAGGTAACTACAGAGTTACCTTTTAAACTCAGTGTAGTTTTTTTAAACAGGGCTGAAGTTGAATCCATTTTAAAGAGTACCTATTATTGGGGTCATAATAGGTATTATAAGCAGTGTAGAGCTTTTACAGTATGCATTTCATTAATGGAAAATAATAGGTAACAAAAGAAGTTGGAGAGAAAGCTTTAAAGGGTTCTGATGACTGTCTAAGTAAATCAACTTTTTTCCTCCCAAAATTCTTAGGCTTGAAGATGCAGTGGACGCCAGAGCATGCCCAGTGGCCAGAACAGCACTTTGACATCACCTCAACTACTCGGTCTCCTGCCCACAAAGTCGAAGCCTACAGAGGTCATTTGCAGCGCACCTATCAGTATGCCTGGGCGAATGACGACATATCTGCTCTGACTGCATCCAACCTACTAAAAAAATATGCAGAGAAGTATTCCGGCATTTTGGAAGGTCCCGTGGACCGACCTGTGCTCAGCAACTATTCGGATGCACCATCAGGACTGGTGAACGGTCGGAAAAATGAAAGTGAACCCTGGCAGCCTTCCTTGAATTCGGAAGCTGTTTATCCCATGAACTGTGTTCCGGATGTTATCACTGCCAGCAAAGCTGGAGTCAGTTCAGCCCTCCCTCCGACAGATGTCTCTGCGAGTATAGGGAGCTCTCCTGGGGTAGCCAGCAACCTGACAGAACCTAGTTACTCAAGTAGTACCTGTGGAAGCCACACCGTACCTAGTCTTCATGCAGGGCTCCCATCTCAGGAATATGCCCCAGGATACAATGGATCATATTTGCATTCTACTTACAGTAGCCAGCCAGCACCTGCACTTCCTTCACCTCATCCATCCCCTTTGCATAGCTCTGGGCTACTACAGCCCCCGCCACCACCTCCTCCACCACCAGCCTTGGTCCCAGGCTACAATGGGACTTCTAACCTCTCCAGTTACAGCTATCCGTCTGCTAGCTATCCTCCTCAGACTGCTGTGGGGTCTGGGTACAGCCCTGGTGGGGCACCGCCTCCGCCTTCAGCATACCTGCCTTCAGGAATTCCTGCTCCCACTCCCCTACCCCCCACCACTGTTCCTGGCTACACCTACCAGGGCCATGGTTTGACACCTATTGCACCGTCGGCTCTGACAAACAGTTCGGCAAGTTCTCTCAAAAGGAAAGCTTTCTATATGGCAGGGCAAGGAGAAATGGACTCCAGTTATGGAAATTACAGCTATGGCCAACAGAGATCTACACAGAGTCCTATGTACAGAATGCCCGACAACAGCATTTCAAACACAAATCGGGGGAATGGCTTTGACAGAAGTGCTGAAACATCATCCTTAGCATTTAAGCCAACGAAGCAGCTAATGTCCTCTGAACAGCAAAGGAAATTCAGCAGCCAGTCCAGTAGGGCTCTGACCCCTCCTTCCTACAGTACTGCTAAAAATTCATTGGGATCGAGATCCAGTGAATCCTTTGGGAAGTACACATCGCCAGTAATGAGTGAGCATGGGGACGAGCACAGGCAGCTCCTCTCTCACCCAATGCAAGGCCCTGGACTCCGTGCAGCTACCTCATCCAACCACTCTGTGGACGAGCAACTGAAGAATACTGACACGCACCTCATTGACCTGGTAACCAATGAGATTATCACCCAAGGACCTCCAGTGGACTGGAACGACATTGCTGGTCTCGACCTGGTGAAGGCTGTCATTAAAGAGGAGGTTTTATGGCCAGTGTTGAGGTCAGACGCATTCAGTGGACTGACGGCCTTACCTCGGAGCATCCTTTTATTTGGACCTCGGGGGACAGGCAAGACATTATTGGGCAGATGCATCGCTAGTCAGCTGGGGGCCACATTTTTCAAAATTGCCGGTTCTGGACTAGTTGCCAAGTGGTTAGGAGAAGCAGAGAAAATTATCCATGCCTCTTTTCTTGTGGCCAGGTGTCGCCAGCCCTCGGTGATTTTTGTTAGTGACATTGACATGCTTCTCTCCTCTCAAGTGAGTGAGGAACACAGTCCAGTCAGTCGGATGAGAACCGAATTTCTGATGCAACTGGACACTGTACTAACTTCGGCTGAGGACCAAATCGTAGTAATTTGTGCCACCAGTAAACCAGAAGAAATAGATGAATCTCTTCGGAGGTACTTCATGAAACGACTTTTAATCCCACTTCCTGACAGCACAGCGAGGCACCAGATAATAGTACAACTGCTCTCACAGCACAATTACTGTCTCAATGACAAGGAGTTTGCACTGCTCGTCCAGCGCACAGAAGGCTTTTCTGGACTAGATGTGGCTCATTTGTGTCAGGAAGCAGTGGTGGGCCCCCTCCATGCCATGCCAGCCACAGACCTTTCAGCCATTATGCCCAGCCAGTTGAGGCCCGTTACATATCAAGACTTTGAAAATGCTTTCTGCAAGATTCAGCCTAGCATATCTCAAAAGGAGCTTGATATGTATGTTGAATGGAACAAAATGTTTGGTTGCAGTCAGTGATAAATTCTTTAGAAAAAAATGTAATGAATGTTGGCACACACACACATAAAACCTGCTATATAGGGAATAGAGCCCCTTTCCAGTAGTGTTTAAATTGCAAAGGGTACTGGGGAAGATGACGATTAAGTTGCGTCTTTAGAGTCAGGGTAGATTTGGAGGAAAAGTGCATCAAATGAGAGCTTCTGATTTGAAAGCCCCAGATGACAGAAAGCATATGTGGATGCTCAGTTCTGTTCAAGCTAGACAACACTCACCAAGGAGCAAGGTGCAAGTGTGTTGATTTCAGAAGGACATGAACCTCGTGTGTTGATTCCATTCTGCTGTTCTCGAGATTTAGTTGCTGTCAAGTGCCTGGAGTGGTGCTTTATTTTTTGTTTGCCTCACAATTACATTGGTGGCATGTGCTAATATAAAGAGCTTTAACTTCAAACATTATCGGACTAAAGAGATGAACAGTTGTGTTACGACAGAAAACCAGATTTTTGCCATTTTAAGAGCAACAGTATTCCTCAATCCTGTCTGTTCTGCAGTATTAAGCTAAGAACAGGTAAAACAGGGTAACGGTAATCTGGACCTTAATTTCTGCAGTTCATTTCTTTTAATGTTCTTGTCTGCAAAAACTCAGGAAAGTGATTGTGATTTGTACAGTACCTCAAAGGAATGTGTTGAAAGCACTATGTACTGCTGAGAGTAATAGGATAGGCTTCAATGTTACTTTATATTAAAATGTATGTTTACCTCAACAATTGGAAAATAGCAAGGAAAATTACTTTGAATGTATCCAGAAAAATACTGAAGTGTGATACAACGGAATATTTACAGTTTAAAGTAGAAATGGAAGGATTTTTTTAAGTTCTTTTATTAATTATGGGGAATTAACCAGAGCAGAATAATTCTTTATGTCAGTAACTACAAGAGTTCTTAGTACATTGCTCCTTGATAATTAAGTGAAAATGTTCTTAAAAGGTACACTGGTTGATTGAAAGCTACTTATTCGGTTTGTGTTAGTGTCTAGACCAGTCAGCCACAAGACCTGTTTAGGACCCTGAAAGTCACAGTACCTACAAACTATGACTGCCTTTTTACTGCATAGGTGGTAGTGGTGGTGGTTTGCAAATTATCTCTTAAAACTGCTGGGAATGGTGTCATTCTATTCACTAATCTAGCTTATAGACTTGCCGTGCTATTTGATAGAATGCAGAGGATAGCCATCAAAACAAACACATAAATGAAAACCAACCAACCAACTTATACGCATCTGTATATCTATATCCACAGAGAACCTCTACATCCCCTCCCTGTCTTTTTGACTCCACTCTTGTCAGTGCAATTTTGCTTCTCATTTTGAAATCTTGGCTGTAGTGCTCCTGCTTTATTCCTACCTCAGTTTTGTTACATTTCTCTTGGAAAGTAAAGTAGAAAATTGGAAGTGGACACACATACACTGCAGTGTAGCTTGGTAAACAGGTTACTTTGTTTTCTTCCATCTTTCACCATAAATCTAGTTTCCAAAAACATCAGCATGTATGCTTGTTTCCACCTCAGTCTATGACCCCCCCAACCCATGTCATAAGTGACATTTTTCTTAATTTCCTATTTTTCTCCTGTTCTCTGTCAAGTTGTTCTTTGTATCCTTTAATGCTTTATGTGCAACTTTTCATTAATAGCCGGCTGATGTTTGGCAATGCTTCTGAACAGTCAGTGCAGGCTGGAGCTTTCCACAGCCACTGCCTGTGCATAAGCAGAACAGCCTGGCCTTTTGAATGTATTTTCCTGGGTTTTTTTCCCCTTTCCTTTTTTAGTTTAGAGATGCAGTAACAAAACTGTTGCAAAGCACTGGCATTTTATGTATTCAATAAATAAGTGATGTACATTTTTTTAAAAAAAAATTAAATAAATGCAATGAGAAGCCCCAAGAAAGGTCTTTCTGTTTTTTTTTCTTTCAAAAATTTTTACTAATCTTATCCACAATGTCCAGTTCTCTGAAACACTTAACATAGAGAAAGCTAATGAGAGATTTCGTATTTCTGAAATTTTATGATGCTTGAACTTTACTCCCCTTTTTTATTTTTTATGTTGCTAAAAACTGAGCAAATGAACCAGAATTTAATTTACTAAGACATTCTGTCAATTAAAACTGTGCTTAAATATAAATATTCCATATTAAAAAGCAGTGCCTTTCATTAAGGATACAAAAAATAATACTTAAATATGTCCTCTGCTTTTCACAAGTGAATAAATGCTACAATTGTGTCTGGGTCTACCCTGCGCATCCCTTGTAAGGAAATTCTAATATCCACATTAACTTGTAGGTTCATATTGATCTCACTGACAAGTTTACTTTTGCACAGTGCTGACCTATTTTCTGACTTTTAGACATTACATTTCATTTCCGCCAACATGCTGTGTTCACTTGAAAGCGTCTGGCAAGTTTTGACAAACCCAGTCTTATTTAGACAACTTTGGAAAATCCAATACTGACCCACATTTTTTGTGGCTAGTAAGGTTTAATACCAAATATATGACTGCACTATTGTGTTTTACGCTCATTTATAAAACTGAAAATTAATTGAAGTCATACATCTTGGCTTTTAGCTTTAAATGGCTTAAAAATTAGAGCTCTGAGTGACTTAAAAATTAGTTTGAGATACGAGTGGTCAAGAATCCATGTATTTAGGCAGACGTTGAAGTCTTGTGTGATTTTCATTTAGCCTCACGAAATCCAAGATTTGATCTCTTAGGAAATTGGGCATGTTGAAGAAATGAAGATCTGTTGGAGGAGATAAGGCTGACCTTTGAGTAGATAGTGCTCTCCTGTGATTCTTTGATTCTGCATGGCAGCATTATGAGCTCTTCTATAGACTAGCTTAATAATGAGCTCTATTCTGACCATCCATTCTGGAACTTGGAGTGGGGGTGGGGTACCACAGCCTCAGAAGTGAATGTGTACAGTCAGTGATAATACAACTGAGTAATCGGGCTTCATACTCCTGGCTTCTTTTTGACTGCTAAGAATTTGGAGAAGGCTATTAATGAAGGTAAGGTAATGAGCCAGTCCAAATCCCTCACTATCTGGCTAAGAGATTGAGCCATTCCACTTTACAGCCCCTAATTCCCTTCTTCCCAACTGCAGTAACATTTCCAACAGTGACAAAAAGGAAGTGAAGGAAACCACTTCAGTACTGGGATCAATAGAAACTCAAGAGGTAGTTCATAATGACCTTATATGTGACTCAAATGGAAATACTCTACACTTCTGGCATGCTTCTCCCCCAAATATTTAGAACATTAGTGACAATATGAAAAACTTTGCTGACTGAGCTGATCAATGGAATGTGAAGGCAGTATACTTTAAGGCTATTTACTTTCACACGGAATGTTTATCTATTAGTCAGTTTGTATTCTACTCAAATGCAGATAGACGGGTATAATGTTTTCTTGTGCGTTTGAAACCTATCAAGGAGAAAATAAACCATTCCACTAAAATACACAGGCCAAACACCATCTGGGCAAGTGATAAAAGCTATCCAGAGGCTATGCTATGTAAAATAGCAAGGTCGATTTACATGGGTTGCATAGTACTTGGCTATGCAGTTTTCAAAAGAACACATCCAAAAAACAAACAAAAAAAAATCCAAATTAGTTCCTATAATAGGTCTTTGTGAATTTAAATACATTTGTGGGTTGGAAAATATGTTTTAGAGACACTTAGAATTTCTTTCTCTAAAAATGTATCCAACTCCAAGCAGAAAGAGACTTCTGTAATCCCATTCTCATGTTTCTTAGGAAGAATTGGGTAGCATGATCATTGAATCTGTATTTTGCAAGTGAAAGGGACGCAGTTTGTTGAACTATTGAGGCCACTAAAGTTCTAATATATATATATATATATATAATTAGTGTGTGTGTTTGTGTGTATGTGTGTGTGTTCTTTCATCACCACCTATTTGAACTTTAAAACAAACATCTACTTTTCTTTATTCAGAAGCAACTTGTTACTTCCTTTCTTCATATGTGCAGAGATACACATGATCATTTTACAATTCACAATTTTTTTTTTTGAAACGTAAAGCCTTCAGTTGTTGAATCACCTGCCGATTTTTATATGAAGCACATTAGCAAACCTGGAGCTGTTAGTATTTCAGAATTCACAACCAGCTGTACTTGTGACTTACCAACACATGAACTGAAGCTCACACTCTGCTAAGACCCTTGGTTGACATTCGATTTTGAACCTGCCAGATGCATTTGTGTGAACCAGGGATACTGCATCTTTAATGAACAAGTCTCTCCTCTTTCCCCTGTTTTTAAATACAACACAAGCAGTGTAGCACTAGGCACTGCAATTGTCAAAGACAATTAGACTGGAAGCAGGAAAATTTCACCTCCCTGTCTCAGTGATATGTAGAATGTCGGCAGCATGGGTCAGCCTTGCCACAGAGTTGTGTGAGAATATATGAATCACTCCTATAGAATGTTAAATATTTATAAAATGGTTCTGTAGTACACCAAGGTTGGGAGCACATTCATTCCTTCTTGTTGTCTTATGATACAAAAAAAAAAAAAAAAAAAAAAAAAAAAAAAAAAGCAAAAGTTTATTTCTGGACTTAAAATTCTCCCTCTAATATTTCTCTCTCTTTCACTCCACCCCTCCCAACCACCCCTCTCTCCATCTCTCTCCTCTCCTTTCCTCTCTCTCTCTCCTCTCTCTCTCTCTCTAGCTACCACTCTCTCTTGTATGTGGATGTGTGTGTGTATGAGTTTCCATTGTGGATTATATACAGTTGCTAGAGAATATTCATTTCTTTTTTTCTTTTTTCATCTGACGTATATTCGAACATTGTTCTTTATAACCATTT
>NC_133453.1:82738707-82833707 GCF_048565385.1 Saimiri boliviensis
TAATAGATGTATCTTGATTTTCATGCAGTTTTTCTTCTTATGCTGTTTTACTTCTTTTTTTCTTAAATATCTCTGAATATGAAGATCATTTGGGGAATTTGAGAAAAATCTATCCATTCAAGGCCGAGCTCCTCAAAAAGGTACCAATTACAGTTTTGCTAACTAAACATTAGTTGTGTGACTTGAAATTTGCTATAATAATACCCTTGAAATATGGAAGATTGGTATTTTTTCAAAAAGTAAGCTGGTTAGGTAAGCCTTTTAGTGTTTTAAAAACATAAAAATGTTTAAAATTTCAAACTTCATTACATTTTATGTGACACTAATTTAAAGTTCTCATCATAAAGCCCATATCATTTAAGATCACTTCAGTTGAACAAGGTATCCCAGTTAAAGGAGATAACCAACTGTCACAATGAAAAGAACTTTTTTCCTGCCTTAAAATAGTATACAACAAAAATGTAAAATCTCTGCTGATAAACACTGAATAGCCCTTACCTGCAGTGAAAATCAGCAATATCAAAGAGCACATTGCAATATTTAACTTAGCCTTGTTACACGTAGGTAAGCATTTTCCTCTAATGTACTGGTTTTTAAAAGCAGAAACTAAGCAATATAGTTTTAAATTGGCTTAAACCAAAACATAAAGTGAATGAAATCTCAGTTTTTGTCCTAGGTATTATGTAACTATTGTGCGACTCTAATGGTTGAAAGGAAGCTAATATGTCTAAATATGAAAGAAAATCCTTATCCAAATAAGGATAATTTTGTTTTCAATTTTGCAGGAGATTCTGTTTATATCCTGGCTTTCTGCCATGTCATGTTAACGCTATAAAAATTCTGAACTTGGAAAGTTATAAGGGGAAGACTTAGGATAATACGGTGGCCAAAATATTTATGCTAGAGAGAGGAGCAAAGCACCCAGTAGGCAGATCCATGCAGCTAACTTTTCTAAAGACTTCGATTTTTTTTAAAGGATAGTTATGCTTATTGATTGATTGCAAGGGTGAACACCCCTATATTCTCCTTCTGGGACTAAGACTCTCTAGGAGGTATTTGAAATACCTTGTTGAATGGCTTCTAAAATAAAAAAATAAAAAAAAAATTGAAACTTTAGAACCTAAAATAGACCTGGAATCAAATCAGAGTCAAAAGTAGAATGTTGTAAATGTTGATTTTAAGAGAATTTTTAAAGGCTAATGGGTTACTAAATATCATATTGTTAAACAACATCTTTTGATAAGAAAAATGTTCCAAATACATGTAAAAGTAGTAAGATCTGATTAAAAATTAGAATACATATTATATTACTTCTGCATAAAAACACAAATGGGAAAATACTGGAACTACATATGTATCCAAATGTTAGCAGTATTTTTCTTTTAAAAGTTCGTGTGTTTCCACTGATTTTCTCTATTTTCTAGATACTCTGCACTGGAAGTAAATTACTTTGTTGATTGGGAGAAAATGTTAAGAGCAATCAAAGATCCAAAAGATGAGAGAGAATTTGGGAATTGAGTAGCTAAAGTATATCCAAGAAGAAAATGTGATTTGAGCCGAATTTTATAAACAAGTGAAGTTTGTTCTGGGTGCAGGGGATAGCATAAATGACTGCTAGTAGGAAAGCAGTGGGCTTGTCTGAAGCACGGCGTGGAGTCTGTGTCGCTGGGTAAGGGAGAAGCGGATGGACTGGGTGACGGAGAAGTGCAAGATTGACCTCTAGAAAGTTGGCTTGGAGTCAGGTTGTGCTTAGCCTCCAAAGCCATGCATAAGGCTGTACTTAGAAGCAGGGTTCAGATAACAGTAACAGCTCATGAGAAGGGGACTCAGGTGATCATGCAATTTGGAGGAGATTCTCCTGATGGTCACCTATTATTCAGAAATACTTTCCCGAGTACTTATGAGGTTCCTTGAACCTAATAAGAGTTAGGATAAGAAGCAAGAGATTTAAATGGCATTTCAGAGTTAAAATGACAGGATTTACTACGTGGTTGGATGTAAAGACATGTAGGGGTGGAGGGCTGACCTTTAGGATGACCGTTTGGGTTTAATAACTTGGTGACTGGGCAGAGATTGACATCAGCCCACAAGTTAAAAAGCTCACATTAGCGTTCTCGCTTGAGAACATGAAGGCACCAAGTTTAGTGCATGAGTTTGCAGAGAGAAAACATAAACCTAAGGACAGAGCTCTGGGGAATTTTCTCTTTTAAGGGTTAAGGGGAGGAAGATGAGCTCTTGACAAAGCAGAGAGAATGCTCAAACAGACCCAAGATGCTTGGTTTCATAGGATACAAGAAAGGAGACTGTTTCAAAAGGCAAATGAATGGCAGCAAGGCCAAAATGTTCTGAGGGGATTGGGAGAAAGTGCTGAGGTTTTCGGCTTCATTCCCTCCTCTTCATTTGCCCCACTCTCAGCCTTTGAAGCCAGGGCTTCCTGAGGCAACTACAACATTTACTCCCAGAATTTCCCCTACAAAAATGAACATGGTAGAGGCAAGAAAGTATAGAGCAAGAAAAGCCTGGTGTGAGGTCTACTTCACTGAATAACATTAGGTTTTAAACCTAGAGGGACCTTTAGTCATTTAGTTCAACCTTCTCATTTAATAGACAAACAAGTGAAACCACCACCCGTTTATGTGACTCAGGACCTTGGATCCTACATTTGTGCTTGTTGGCATTGCCACTGATAGTGACCTTTGCTAGTTACTTGAAAACCACAGGAATTGCCACTCAGTCTATGAAGTAAAATCCTGAATCATTCTCGTTTGAAGATTTTTATCTCAATCTAAGGTTTTATTTTTCCTTGAAACAGGCTTATCCTCAGAAAAGCCCATTTATTTGTTCATCGTGATTAGTAGCAAGGTTTTATTTTGTTTTGATTTGTGTTGGTTCTTTTACTATTCACAGGTAAAATGAACATGGGAAATATTTTTTTCTTAAAAAAAAAAAAAAGAAAAAAAAAGAACCAACCAGGCACAGTAGCTCACACCTATAATCCCAGCACTATGGGAGGCTACACAGGTGGATCACGAGGTCAGGAGTTCAGGATCAGCCTGGCCAAGATGCTGAAACCCTGCCTCCACTAAAAATACAAAAATTAGCTGGGCACGGTGGCAGGTGTCTGTAATCCCAGCTAATCAAGAGGCTGGAGCAGGGGAATTGCTAGAACACTGGGGGTGGAGGTTGCAGTGAGCCAAGATCGGACCACTGCACTCCAGCCTGAGCAATAGAGTGGGACTCCGTCTCATAAAAACAAAACAACAACAGCAACAACAAATCCAGCTAACTGGATAAGAAGCATAGTGAAGGAGAAAATGAGTTCGAGTATTGAGAACATATCAGAACCATTATCTGAAGTAGAAATATCCAAACTGCTGGAAGTGACAGATAAAGGAAAATAGGTGAAAAGACAGTCCTTCAGGCTCCAGGTCTTTTCTTGCTCCATGCAGAGAAAGATATAAGGAACTGGGACTGGTTGAGAATATCGCGTAGTCATAGCCTCCCCAGCAGTCAGCAGGTGGGGCCCTGTGCCTGGACAGTGGAGATACTCTCTCAAGGGAATGGTTGGATGGAAGTTAGAAGCAGCCTCCATGTGAGTCAGAGGAAGAAAGCAGTGTGGAAATGGCCATTCTTATACATAGACCAATGTGTAATTAACTTGAAGAATAGCTCTATTACAAAAAGTAAGGAGAGTTGTTTGTTATGGACTGAACTATTGCATCCTTCTTAAGACTCATATATTGAAGCATGGAAGCCCTAACTCTCAGTGTGGCTATAGTTGGAGATGGGGTCCCCAAGGAAGTAATTAAGATTAAATGAGGCCACAAGAATAGGGGCCTGATTCAATATGATTAGTGTCCTTATAAGAAGAGATACCAGAGAGCTCACTTGCTCTCTCTTCTCACACAAAGAATACCATGTGAGCACGGAGTGAGAAGGCAGCCATCTTGGACCCAAGGGGAAAGTACCCACCAGATACCAGTCCTGATGGCATCTTGATCTTGAACTTCTAGTCTCCCAAACTCGGAGCACCCAAACTCGGAGCAAATAAATTTCTGTTGTTCAGGCCAACCAGTCTGTAATATTTTGTTATGGCAGCTCAAGCAAATACATTACTTATTAATTATTGCCTTCTTATTAATGTGGCATTGTAGCTAAGAATACAGGCACTAAAGTCAGACAGCCTAAGTAAAAATTCCATCACCACCACACTAAAGCTTGGTGACCCTGAGCAAATACTCACCATGAAATTCCTCAGTTCTCTTATCTACAAAGTGGAATAAGAAAACAACCTATCTCATTAACTAATGTGAGGATGACATGAAATCATGTATGTAAAGTGCCTGGTACATACTAAGTACTCATTAAATATTAATTTAAAATAATAAAAGAGCAAGATTATTTCACCAACCATAATTATAAATAAAATTAACTACCCTGGGCTCTCAAATGCTTACAGTGTAACACAACAATTCTAGATTTTATCTCATTTAGATAAGAAAATTCTGAATTTTTAAAATAGTTTCTAGTAACAGTATAAAAGGCTTAGAAATTGAAGTTCCAAAGACACTAAATTTGGACACTTGCATCATGTTGGAGAGTCATGGAGTAGATTTCAGGATCTGTTTTGCCTGCCCTTACTTCAGTGAATTCTCATCCTGTTATACCTTGAATCAGGCCTCATAATGTAGTCATAACACACAACACTTAGATCTGCTCCTGTTCTCATTATTATTCAATGCCATTTCAATATTTCCTCATTTCCTTTATGTAATTACTTAAGTAATGAAGACTTCATAACTTGTGGTCATTTAAAATGTATATTTCATTTTTAATAAATGTCCTTTTCTAATCTTCAGTTTTAAAAAATAATTTAAATTCTGGTTACTTTTGCACAACTGTCCTTCTGCTTTTCTAGAACTTAAATAAATGAAATGCATGTTAAAAAGCACTCAATGATATTAACACTCTTTCTTTCCACATGTCTAATTTGAAGTAGGCTTTCCTATGAAGCCAATGAAGATTCAGGGCCCTCAGTTGCATGGATCCCTTCCAAGGATCTAGCAGAGGTCCTGGGAATTCAATATTCAAAGTTCTGTATTATATTTCTTAAAATGGCCCTCCAAATTATATACCATCTTCAAACTGTAATCAAGCCTTGCTATTACTAGATCCTCTGAACTTCCAAAATATATAATATTTAAAGTAAAAGTGAAAATTTAATAGGAATTCCAGTTGAAGAAAAATTAAGTTATAGGGAATAGTCTATAAAAAAATACCTCTGCCTATACCTCTCAGCCTCTAAACTGAACCAAAATGGGTATTTCTTTATGTACTCATACGTTCCAACTTTTATTTTAGCACCAGAGGTCTTTTTGTCAAATGCAATCTTATCAAGTAGAACTTCTCTATCTAAAGAAAGTCAAAGGAAGCTCGTCTCACTCATTATGCCTTCAACCCCACTGCTAAAGCACTTATAGAGAGTTTGATTGGTCCTGTCCTCACAGTACAGTCTGAAAGCCACTAATCTAGACAATAATACAAAGTGGGTATATAATTGGAGACAGAGAAGAAAAGCCTCATGGGATTTTGTACAGATATTGATCAACTTATGACCTATGCAACTTACAACCATTCAACTTTACGACCACAATTGCTAGCCACGACTGCTCTGCATCTGGCAGCGCAAACGTTGCCCAGCTGGGCATACAACAGTGCGGACCAGCTTCCGGCAGCACTACCATCTCCGCGTGCACCATTTCAACTGTTATCCCAGACTCGGTACAGCAATTTGTGTTTTGCGTCTTGGATATTTTTCATCAAACCCCTCCCAAGATGTCTACCAAGAGGAAACTGTCTTTGTCTACACCTCAGCCTGCCGAGAAGGAAAGAAAGGCCATCGATCTCGACACGAAAATGAAGGTAATTAAGCAGTATGGAGGAGGAAAGAAAGTGAATGTGATCGCACGTTGTACGAAGTTATCACACTCGACTGTGTTGACGATTTTGAAAGGTAAAGAAAGAATTCATGAAGCTGTGAAAGGTTCTGCACCCATGCGATCAAAAGTTATAACAAAGCAACGAAGCGGGCCCATCTATGAAATGGAGAAATTGCTATATATTTGGATGGAAGATCAAATTCAAAAATGAACACCATTAAGTCTTTTTACTGTGCAGATGAAGTCGAGAAGTCTATTTCAGACTCTGAAGGAGCATGCTGGAGAAGATTACAGTCAAGAATTTGTAGCAAGCACTGGCTGGTTCCAGAGATTCAAGAAAAGATTCCAAATGCATAGTGTTCCAGTGACTGGAGAAGCAGCGAGTGTGGATGAGGAAGGAGCACGTGAGTTTGTTGATAGTCTGGATGAATTCATTACAGATGAGGGATATCTAGCAGAACAGATTTTCAATGTTGATGAACTTACAAATGAATTGCTAATCGAACTGGAAGAAGAAAGAGTGGTGGAAGAAGAAAGAAGAGAAGCAGAGAAAGAAGAGGAGGAGACAGAAAGTTCGCCACTAAGGGATTATCAGACGGTTTATCTTTACTGAATAAACTTCTTATACATTTCGAAGCAATGGACCCAAACAGCGAATAATTTGCAAGGATTGAACGGATGGCGCACGATGTGTTTCGTCCGTATCATGAAATTTATGAAGAAAAAAGAAACATACAATTCAGACAAAGCTCACCATGTTTATGAAAAAACCAACTCCGGTAACCCCAACTGCTGCCTCAGATGACGACATTAACGATCCCCAGCCAAGCACCAGCAGCCAATAAAATGTTTCGTACACGTTTATATATTTTGCTACGTTTTGCAATTGGGAAAATGTTTCCTATGGTATTTTTTACGCCTGTATTTCGGATTTTTGTAGGCACCTGTATTTTGTAATTTTGTATGTTTTGCAAATATTAAACCAGTTGTACTGGTAATGCAGTGTTTTACTTAAACCTAATGAATGTAAAAATACAGTAAGAAACAAAATGGTGTAGAGATGATACAAATGGCATAAAATGAACAAAGAAAATCATGATATATAACAATAATGAAAGAAAATTATGATAAAATATGACTTAAAGATTTTTATAGCATCATTTCACAGTACTGTACATATAGCCTACTCAACTTACGACCAAATCATGTTACAACCGGTCTGTTGGAACCCATCGCGATCGTAAGTCGAGCACTAGCTGTAGTGTGTAAGTATAGTCTTAACTGTAAGACTATAAGATAACACCATAAGATAACCAGACATTTTCCTGATGAGTGGAATATATTATACCTAGAATCATGGGGAAACCAACATTCCCATCAAGACAATTTTTGAGGCTCTCTCTCACCAGTTGATTTTCAGGTCTCTCAGGAGAAGACAGGAATAACTACTCTCAAAACATTCACATTCTAAATATCAGAGATTACTATTGTCTGATACTAATATTGGAAATGTACAGAAAAACAGCTCAAGATTTGGCAGTGAGTTCTTTTCTTTTATATGAGACTCCCAAAACCTATGCCTTTTAAAAGGGCTTGAATACTAGGGTATGCAAAATACTCTAAGAAAACATCTTAAGTCTACATATTACCAAGTCTTTCTTCTAACTACACTTTTGAATTTCACACCCCTGAATTCTAAATGTTTGCCAACATTTTCTGACCCAACTGAACTACATTTCAAAGTATCTGCTTGGCTCCAGCTTTTGTAAACATCCAATGAAACTTATTTTCTTTAGGAAACATGCTACATTATTAATATTGTCCTCTTTTTATCTATATGGAATACAAAATATCAATTCTTTAATCATGTTATTTGTTAAAGTATTTAATTTTTCTTTGGTAATATTAATCTTTAATCATTCCTTTATTCATTCAGTATAAATTTACTTGGTGTCTATCTTCCAGGTTCTGTGCAAAAAAGGGTACAAGAAGAAATAAGATTAGAACTTGTCTTCAAAAGAACAAGGTCATAGAAGCCAATGATCATGCTTGCTGACTCATTTCTAGAATCTTCTAATGTAACTTGGCATTTAATAAATGTATTTTGTTGCCATGGTATTATCAACTAGGCAAGGGGCATGAACATTCCATTTTGCTGGAAATTTCTTATTTACATAAATGTCCAGAAATAGGTTCTATATTTAATTCTCTATTTCGTTTATATATATGTTTTTAAACTAATACCTAAGACAAATTATTTCTCCCTACAATTTAAATTCCTGTCACTAATACATATGCTACTAATCATAAGCTTATTCGGAAATCAGACACATTGCTCTACATAGTTGCCCCCCCCCCCATAACTGTGGGCTCTGCATTCGTGAATTCAACCAACTACAAATAGAAGATATTCTAAATAAAACCCTGTCTATACTGAACATGTACAGACTTTTTTCTTGTCATCATTCTCTGAACAATAGACTGTAACAGCTATTTACATAGGATTTACATTATATTATAAGGAATCTAGAGATGAGTTTAAGTATACAAAAGAATATAAGTTAGGTTACATCTAAATACTATGCCATTTTATATCAGGCAACACTTGAGTGACTATCTGCAGATTTTGATAACCAAGGGAGGTTCTGGAACCAATCCCAATAGAGGACTGTACTCTATAATATTTTCTTACCTGGAGAATCAAAATCCTATAGTTAATCAGGAAAAGCCTGTTGCTTTGTCATTAGTCCTTATTGCATCAGCCAAGAAATCAGCAATTTAGTAAAATGATTTCTAAAAAAGAACTAGGAATAATTTATTTGGGGGCTCTTACACTACTATGAATCATTCAAACCATAGTGGGGCCACAGATCCTGAGCTTCTGTTCTCACTGGTTTCCTTTCTCCCTCACCAACATTCCCATCAACCATTATACCTCCAAAGGAGGCTGGTAATCACAGCCTCGAATTCATTAGCACTTCACTCTTACCTTTCCTTTATTTAAAACATACTCGAGTTCAAGAGAATTTTTAGCAAGCAAAACTCACAGGTCATTTCTAACTAGCTTCTGTGCTACCCTAGATAGAAGGGAAACAGAAGTAGAGGACCATTAGCCATCTGTTTTGAAAATGCCTGGTCTGGGGAGAATGCCCACTGTCTATTTATTTTACGTGATGGCCCCCACTCCTATTTTCTTTTATATACTTCATGATATACCCAAGTGCAGCCTGTCATGGTTACTGGTGACTGATATTATTAAATATACAAAATCATTTACCAGATGATAAAGGAAACTACACTGTCTAAAAATTTCATATATCTAACGTGTTGTATAAACAGCTTAAATCCCTATACATTTTATAACTTCAGCAGTCTAAAGGTTAAAGCCTGTCAGTTGAATTTCAAAAATTCCAGGAAGAAATGGGAAAGTAGCACCAACTCTTCATTGTATACCAGTGATCAAACATCTCCTCATTACACTTCAATATTGTTGCCTCTAAAGGTCACCATTGCTGAACATAATCATACAAAATCAAAGCTGCAAACTTTATATATCATGGAGGTAGTAAATAGCTTGGAGGTTTATTTTCTGGTGCCTGAACAACACTCTGAACCCATGTATAAATTTCTAGGAACTGTGGCATGAACCAAACATATTTGCAGTGACTAACAATAGCTTCAATTAAATCAATTTCCTGTTAAAAAATATTTTTTTTCAGTCATTTCAGGTGAAAAATACAACTCCCTACTCACAAAGTGGTAGAAGTCTTTTTAATTTGTCTGTTTTAAATGAATTTACCTTCTCTTATCTTCCTGTAAAAACAAGTTTGATAATTATTTCTAAGTCACCTTCCAAATGGAATATCCAAAAGTTTATCTCAAAGGGAAGTCATGAAGTTCATTTAGTAAAGCACTAGTATGCCCAATAAATCACATATGCTCCTTGCTTTTTTTTGTCCATTGATTTTGTGCACAGTATTTGGGCAACCTGTCACTTAGTAAGATCTATGGACCAAAAGTAGAAGCCTAGCCTCATCAAAGCCACCATCAGCTCTAACTACGTCCACTCTTGGTCCTTGCATTCATTCTCTGTTCAACAGTCAACAATTTTCTTTTGACCATACAGCTTATATCATTTCATTTCCACAGACGAGCCTAAAACCCTCCAGTGGCTTCTGATTATACTTAAAATTCAAACTGCTCTCCATAGTCTACAGATCCTTGCATCAGCTGATCCCTGCATCACTCTGGTCTCAACTCCTACCATTCTTTTTATTTGCTTAATTTCAGCGACACCAAATTCATTTGTGTTGAATGTGCCAAGGTCATTGATGCCTAGAGATTTGCACTCTTATTCATTCCCCTGTGCAGATGAGTCTTGTTCCCAAATCTTGACATGACCATTTTTCCTTTTTTTTTTTTTTTTTTTTCCTTCCCATCTTCTCTAGAGTGCTCTCTTTTCAGGAAAACTGTGTCTCCCCACCAAAACCAACTACCTCCCATTCCTGCAATCTCTTTTTATCCCATCCCCCTATATTATTTCAGTCATGGAATTTATAATCTGAAGTTGTCTTACTCAATTTGCTTACTGGTTTGTTCTCTGTTTCTGCCTTTACTAGAAAAAGGTCTGCTAGCAGATTCTTACTCTATCTTTTTCAGCAGCATGTGGTAGAGATGCAATAAGGATATACAAATGCTCCTTAACTTACAGCGGGGCTACATCCTGACAAACCCATAAGAAGTTGAAAACAGTGTTATGCTGAAAAGGTATTTAATATACCTAACCTACTGAACATCACAGCTCCACTTAATTTATCTTAAATGTGTTTAGAACAATTGTATTAGCCAAAAGATGGAGAAAATCATCTGGCAACACAGTGCACTGTAGAACATATCTGTTGTTTATCCCTGTGACTGTGTGGCAGACTGGAAGTAGTGGCTCACTGCTATTGCTCAACATGAAAGAGTATCGCAGGGCATGTTGCGAGCCCAAGAAGAGATCAAAATTGCAAATTTGAAATATAGCTTTTAGTAAATGCATATTACTTTCAAACCATTATAACATCAAAAAATTCTAAACCAAACCATTGGTATGTAGATCATCAAATGAATAAAATTTTGGGATGTTTTCATCGACAGAAATTTCTTTATGCCTTTAAAGATAGTTTACCACGTAAATTCAGAAAAGAAAAAAAAAATGACAGGTCTGTATAAATAGATACAGCATGAGTGCAAAATATACAGTATACTTTGCACTATTATATAGATGTATAAATCCATATTTGTTATTAATGTGGCATGATTAACTCAGTATACTGTTTTCTGAAAGGTCTGTGATTTTCACCATGTTACGATGAAAAAGAATTTTTAATCAGATTCCTGATTTCTAATACAGTTTTCACTGAAAATAATAATAATTATGTTTGTCTTCCAGTACATAGCAAACACCATAGAGTATTTGAAAAAAAAAACTGTCCCTGTATTCAAATCAGAATATCCAACACTGAAGGAGCTGCACTGGCAACAAAATAATGTCTTTTGTTCTGACTTCTTGCGTTGTTAATGAAGAATTTAAGATGGTCAGTTGCTTATTTTCATATTGGAACATTAAGTTGCCTACTTAAGAATTCAAAGGCCGGACAAGGTGGCTCATGCCTGTAATCACAGCACTTTTGGAACCTGAGGCAGAAGGATCACTTGGGCTCAGGAGTTCAAGACCAGCCTGGGCAACATACCAAGACCCCATCTCTTCTAATAATAAAAAAAAGTAGCCAGGTGTGGTGGCACGTGCCTATAGTTCCAGCTACTTGGGTGGCAAAGGCACCAGGATGGCTTGAGCCCAGGAGGTCAAGGCTGACTGATCATGCCTCTGCACTCCAGCCTGGGCAACAGAGCAAGACTTTGTTCTCAAAAAAAAAAAAAAAAGAGAGAGAGAGAGAGAGAGAAAAAAGAAATTCAGAGGAAAGTCAATCCTAAGAAGAAATAAAGAAAACAATCCCATTTACTATAGCATCAAAAAATATAAAGTACTTACGAATAAATTTAACCAAGGGAGCACATAAATTACACATTGAAAACTATAAAACATTCCTAAAATAAATTTTAAAAGATACAATTAAATCTTACGCACATGGACTGGAATATTTAATGTTATTAAAATGTCTGTACTACCCACAGCTACCTAAAAATTCAATGTAGTCCCTATTAAAATCCCAATGACATTTTTGTAAAAAAAAGAAAAAAGAATCCTAATATTCATATGTATTTTCAAGAGACCCCAAATAACCAAAACAATCTGGAAAAGAAGGAAAATTTGGAGGCCTCACATTTCCTGATTTCAAAACATACAACAAAGCAACAGTAATTCAGATGGTGTAGTACTAACATAAAGTGAAATATCTGGATTAATGGAACAAAAGAGAGAGCCAGAAATAAACCCTTATGTATATATAATATATGGATGCCAATACTACACAATGCGGAAAGGACAGTGTCTTTAACAAGTAGTATTGGGAAAACTGAATATGCACATGCAAAAAATTATTTTGGACCCTTAACATTATATACAAAAATTAACTCAAAATAAGTTAAATATAAGCCCAAAAGCTACAGAACTCCTAGAGCAAAACATAGGGAAAAAGACTCAAGACATTGGATGTGACACCATTTTTGGATATGACACATGACAAAATCACAGGCAACAAAAGAAAAAAAATAGATAAATGGGACTGTATCAAACTAAAAGCTAGCAAAGGAAATAATCAACAGAGAGAAAACAGCAACCTATGGGATGAGAAGAAATATTTGCAAGACAAGTATCTGATATAGGGTTAATTCCTAGAATATATAAGGAACCCCTACAATTCAACAACAAAAAAACAAATGACCCAATTTTAAAATGGACTGAGGACTTAGCTAGTTCTCCAAAGAGGAAGTACAAATGGCCAATAAGCCTACAAAAAGATGCTCGACATCACTAATCATAAGAGAAATGCAAAACAAAACCACAATGAGATATGACTTCACACCCATTAGAATTGCCACTCTCAAAGGAACAGAAAATAGCAAGTGTTGGTGAAGATGTGCAGACATTGCAACCCTTGTGCACTGTTGTCAGAGTATAAAATAGTCCAGCTATTATGAAAAACAGATGGATGGTTCCTTGAAAAATTAAAAATGGAATTACCATGTATCTGCCAATCTCAGTTCTGGGTATGTATTTTGAATCCAAAAGAATTCAAAGCAGGGTCTCTAAGAGATATTTGCATACCCCTGTTCATTGCAGCATTATTCACAATAGCTAAAAGTGGAAGCAAACCAAATCTCCATCAACAGATATATGGATTAAGAAAATGTGGTATATACACAATTCAATGCTATGCAGCATTTTAAAAGGGAAATTCTGTCATATGCAACAATGTGAATGAACGCTAAAGACATATGCTAAGAGAAATAAGCCAGTCACAGGACAAATGATGTGTGATTCCACTTATATAAAATATCTACAGTAGTACAAATCATAGAGATGGAAAAGGGTTCTAGAGATCTCTTGGACAACAATGTGAATATACATAACACTACCACCTTGTACACTTAAAAATGTTAAAATGGTAAAATGTATGTTATGTGGTTTTTACCATAATAAAAATAATAACGATTCAAGAGAAAACTTTCTAGCCTTATTTCCTGCAGCTTACAGCAGAAATAAGCCTATTTCGTGAAATACTTGCTTCTGGTCAGTATTCTACACTCTTCTTTTTGATAAAAAGTTTGACAAAATTAAAGACCAGGAGTCACTAAAAAGAGTTTTCATCAAGAAACACTGTCAAATAAAAATTACAAGGGAATATCAATAAAAATAAAAGATAAAATTGTTTTCCACATTAAGATGCTACTTCCCACAGCCCATGAATTATCTGTAACTTTAATGTACATAAGCTATGCTGTGTACACAGCATGTCAATGAATGATATGAGTCATTATCTGGCAAGTTCAAGTAAAAATAACTTATGACCAAGATTTTTCAGATATTTCTTTCCATTTTTATTTCAAAGAGCATGTTCTAATTTATTCCACGCATTTATAGTTTATTTCCAACTACCTTCAAAAGAGACTTCAGAAAAGTCTAATTGAGGAAGTCAACAAGTAAACTTCTGTTCACAGTATGAAAGAGCTGTCCTCTCTGTTCTTTTGATTATAACATTAGATTCAATTATCACTTAAGGGAGGTCTAAAAACTGTTTTTTGCTGAGTACAGCTGGTTTTCATTTTACATTTCAGAGAGAGAGTATGCGTGTGTGTATTTGTTATCGTTGTTTTAATACTTATTAGATATAAGTCCATCCCTGTGTGTGAATTACTCCAGTTCAAAGAACTTTGTTTCCCTTGATTTTTCATCCTTGATATTCACTTCACATAATGAATAGTGATGCAGGTCCAAACTCCCTATGAGACAGGAATTTCTTCAGAGCAGGGGGATTGGCGCATTTCTTACACAGAGCTTCTTGTGTCTCTTTTACATCCAGGACCCATGCAGTTTCCTCCTTCTTGAGCAGACAAGTCTCTCAATGTACGTATATAAGAGAATTCCAAATAGAGTGGGATGACTGGTTTCTTAGAACTTTTGACTTCTTCATGCACTGATTCTGTTCAACTTAATGACTTAATCCGAACATTATATTTCCCACTGCTGCTGAACATTATGTCATGGAGTTATGTAGTTTTATGTTTCTTCTCTTATTTATGTTTGTTTGGGGAATTTGTGAAATGCTTTTTGATCTGCAATGAGATGAGGGTTTTTCATATTGCAAAATAATGGGACCACATTCTGCATGAACTACCTTATCTTTTGTTCATTTTGTCCATTTTATTACACCCATTGTAGCCAATAAATATGTCAACATGCTCTCATGTGAAACCTGTCAGATCTGTGAGGCATGACTTTCCATCATTGGATAGAAATCTAAACCCAAATTTATCCCTGAAAAGAAATAAATGATAGGCTAAAGTATTAAAAATAAACTAGGAAATGGTAGCAACAATTTTCTTAAATGGACATATTTAAACAAAGAACACTTTCTGCTTTGGAATTATTCAGAAGTTTCAATCTAAAAAGAAGTCTTCAAAGTAATTACTGCAAGCTGCAGGTGAAATGGCTGCTGCCATAATCTCCTAGGGTTTAAGGCCTATTACCTAAATCCTATGATCTCTTTAAATCACTACAGAGCAATGACAAAATAACATTAGTGATCTCTCTAAAGCTGCACTATCCAATACAGGAACCACCAGCTTTTTAAATATAAATTTAATTAAAATTAAAATTAAACTAGAACCACACTAGCTATATTTCAGTTGCTCAGTATGTGGCTAGTGGCTACCATATTGGATATTTCCTTCATCTCAGAAAGCTCAGTTGGATAGAACTGCTCAGAATCATTATGTATACACATTTGCCATCATTTTTTTGTCTTGAAAAATGTGTTCCATGGTAAAATTGTTAAATGCCACTTGTCTCAACCTGCACCTGCCCAATTTTACAAATAATTTTAAGAAATCTCTAATTTGAGGTAAATAATAATGAGAGGCTGCCTTGTGAAACTTGGGAGCCACTTTCATGGTTTAAGGATCCCAAAATATCCTTTAGGAAAGACCTAATAATCCCTTTTAGACAATTGTTAGGTACTCTAGTATTTGTTTTCATGCATTTCAATGAATTTAGGGAGTAAGCAGTAAACTTTTTTCCCTATTAAATATTTAGAAGGACTTTAAATATTACTAAAATCTCTAGTAGTAAAGAATTAAAACATCACACTCTGTTCACTTATGAACATATCTTAATTTGAGTGTTGTTAGTTCCTTTTCTCAGCCAGAAAATCACCCCTTAAGCAATAATTCACCACCTTCAGTAAAGACAGAAATGCTTTCTTTTACAGAAAGAGTAAGTGGTATGTTAGTCTAAAATAAAACAGTAGAGGTATTGGTGATTAGGAAGGGAATATTTTAATGCAAGGACAATGAAAGATAAAAAGAGAAATAAGATTTTCTGACCGTGTGGGTAAAGCTGGTGTACATCACCCAAAAGAAATTATTTCTCCCAAGACAAATTTACAGCGCTGGTCTCCAACCCAGGGCTACTCTTCCTTCTACTCTAGGACTTACACAGCAACACACATATAAACTGTAGTTTGTTGGATTATTTTCTCCCAGTCGCTGTTCAGCCAGACACTTAAGTACAAATAGAAATAGTGAATAGTGGCTTATTCCATCTGCCTCAGGGTACATGTCCTGTCAAAGATTAGAGGAAGGCTCTACCCAAGACCATCCCACATAGTAATACAGGTTGGGCCGTGCACATACTTTCAAAGCAACTCTAGCTCTTCAGCTCTGCTTGCCTGGGAACATACCCAACAATGGTTCCTAAGTGGAAACTGACATTTAAGGAATCTAAGTTTAAGATGAGATAATTTTGAGCTTGACTTGGATAGTTGGTTATATTTGTGGTGTTTTTCTTTTTTTTTCAAAGACCTGTTTGTGTGAATATTTTCATTGCTGGTAAAAACCTTTACCACTGCTTAACAATTTAACTTTTTAGGAAGACCATGAGGTGCTGTAGAATCACCTATATTTGGATCAAAGTCTCAATCAATTCCTGCCACTTACCGGTTCAATGATCTTGAGTATGTTGCTTAACCCATCTGAAAACCAACATCTTCCTCTAGAAAGGTGAGCTCTTTGCCTTCAAAAGAGTTCTATGAGTAGTGTGAAACTATGTATATTGAAAATGCTGTATGTTTAATTTGTACTAAAACAAGTTAATTTTCTGTTATTTGCTCAATGCTGCAAAATCATTGTACACAATATTCCCTCTTTTTTCAAGCACTATTATTTTTGATAACTGACCATAAATATAGCACTTGCTAAGTTATTTCCTTATAATAATATTAGATTCTTTTACTGTACACACTTTCAAACGAGGAACCTGAGGTAGAGTGGAGTTAAGTAACATACCTAAACAGATCTTGTTCAAAACAGAGCTCTATGTGTTGAAATCAAGAATTTGAACTCGAGTTTCTGATTCCAAAGCTACAGTTTATGCAGCTTCTCAGTACAAGGAAATTTGATATTTCATTTAGCAGATGTGTAAGCAAAATCCTGAGAACGGATCACTTGTCCCAAGTAAGGTAGAAACTGTCTTGCCAATTAAAATTCACTTCTGACTTGTCAAATGGAACCTCTCTGATGCTGAAGCCATGGAGTATGTCTAATTGTCTAATTCATACCTATTTCTCCATCAGCTAGCTCAGTGCCTAGTTGGCTCTCATTAAATGTTTCTTTTTATCCTTTTTCTTTCTTTTTTTTTCTTTTTTTCAGACAGAGCCTCACTCTGTCATACAGGCTGGAGTACAGTGGTGCCATCATAGCTCACAGTAGCCTCAATCTTCTGGGCTCAAGTGATCTTCCCACTGTGGGCTCCCAAAGTGCTGGGATTACAGGCATGAGCCACCACACCCAGCCTAAATATTTCTTAAATTGACGTAAAATATTTTCCACTACTTCTTCAGGGATAATTACTGAAACACATGGATATCTATTACGGTTTGTTTTTCTAAAAGATGAATGTTTCTTTGGGGATTGTTTTAAAAATTAAATGTTAAATAATGAAGAATATACATAAACACATACAAACTTGCATACATCATTTGATCATATATTTTAATTCCATAACAAGTATTAAAAGAAACAGAATAATTTCTATTTTGGTTAGCAGCAACACTAATTTTTAAAAATTGCTTTTGAAATTTCAGTTTCTGATTTGTTTCCATATAAGCAGTTTCCCCCTTTCATTTCCTGAAAGAATATTGAGTTTGTAGTAAATCAATAACGAAATTAAAATTTGGCCACCACCTGCCAGAATTCTCACTCTGCAACATGAAGACTCAAAGGAGATGAAAAATTCAAGGTTAATAAGATTATCACCATCTCTTTTTTTTTTTTGTATACATGTATCTAAATCTGTGCCTCCCAGCCTTTCTTCACTGAGCAGATTATAATCATTGCTAAAGTCTCAGGTTTTTGCTTCTCTGCACAAAAATGAAATCAGTGGTGTGTAGCTGAATGCATTCCAGATAGCAATAGCATATCATTAGCATATCAGTGACAGCAACAAAAAAATACATGAAAACAAAAACATTGCATACAAATGGAAATATGTAAGAGTTTTCTGCAAAAGAGAAACTTGTTCTTGTTGCTTTTTGAATGGGTCTTTAAATTATAATTATGAAAGAGTCAAAGCTCTCAAAACCTGGACATCTTAGGAAATAAAATAGGGATTAGAAACTGAGAAATCTAGGTACTGCACTGTTAAGTCACCTTGTGTTCCAGAGAATATATTCTTCCGGTGCTCCAGACTTCATCACCTGTCTTTCCAAAGCTAAAATTTATCTTTATTAGGCATTAAGTAAGGGACTCCCAGTGAAACCTGCAGCATTTGCCTTATAAAAAAGCACATGGGCACTGTCCAACCTATAAGATTTTTTTCTATTTTACACTCTATCTCCCAATAAATTAAGAGACAAGAAAATTATTATTTCTGTATATACCAGATATATTAGTAAAGACTAATACTAAAACTAACAGCACATACATATATGTATATTCTATGAAATGTACATATATGTATATTCTATTATGTGTCTATTTATATATGCATATTCTGCTAGAACATACATGTTCTAGTATGTGTGTTCTAGTATTATGTGTCTATATATGCATATTCTACTAGAACATAGTCTACTAGATTCTAGTAGAATATGTACATGTATATATGGAGACATGTACATGATACAGAGAGAGACTCAAACACAATAAAATTTGTTTTTCACTCTCTAATAGTTCAAGACAGATGTGTTCTTTGTCAACAGGGAGTTTTCTTTTACATGGTGATTCAGTTGACAATCTTTCCATCTCGTGGCTCCTTAGTTTCCTAGATACCTTATTATCATCTGCACTCATTAGGCAGAAGGGTAAAGAGCATGGAGGAGCCCATTTAGAAAGTTTTTTGGGCCTTGTCTGGAGATATCATTCACAGTTCATTGGTTAGAATGAAGTCACACACCCATACCTAACTGCAAGACAGGCTGAGAAATGACGTCTAGCTCTGCGTCCAGGAAAAAGAGGAGACATATTTTGTTGAACAGCTAGCAATATCTACCATGTAAGATTTTCTGTATCTTGACTGGCATAAATTATTGTAATTCTGTTCTAGCATTTTCTTCAACATAGTAAGTCACACTTTCTAAATCAAAGACACTCCACTGAGAAATAAAAAGTGACTCATGCTATTTACTACTTCCTTAGAACCATAGCAAGCCATTCTGTCCTGCTGTGGTTTGATCTTCATACTACTATCCTTAAATGAATTCTGAATGTCGTATTATCAGTTTGGGCTTTTGTTTGTGTGTGTTTTCTTAGTGGCTTAGAAGAATAATTGTGATTTCATTCATAAACTATAGGAATTTAAAAATCTTTCTTTATACAGGATTTCTTTCAGAAATAACATCAAAGAAGAAAATGGAATCTGTTTTTGAAAAATATAAGACTTATCTGTCTGTACTTCTGATAAATAAACAAGTACCAAGAAAATATTGATCATGTCATATGAAAGCCATAAAAGAAAAAGCCTTTCTCCAAGTGGCATACATAGTTTATGACAAATCTTTAACCTGAAACTACACCTCTAAAACTTAGCAGCATTTTCTAGGTGTGAGCGTGACCCATTTTAATCAGCACACAGAAGAAATTTTTATGAAGTCAGAATGTTTTTATGCTAGTGCATTTCCCTTTAGCTAATTAGACTTTATTTCTGAACCTATGACGCATGCTCTAAAAATTCTAAACTATTCATAAAATATATTTGAAGAACAGATTGAGGTTTCATTATTTATAACTCAGTCAAGATACCAAACTGGCTAGATTGTAAACTTGCTGATACAGTAGCTTTTCTTCACCATTCTTTGGGTTGTTGCTACTCAAGTTTCTAATTTATGTGCAAATTGAATTTGCCTAATGTATACAGTAAGCTCTTCTTTCTTTCTATTTTTTTAGCAATTTCTCATGCAGTGTGATTGAAAGTGCTTTTTTTTTTTTGCATCTTATGAAAAGATGATTATACCAAATAGATTTATTTATTTTTATTGGTTTTCATGTTACTCTTCATACACCTCACCCAGAGACTAAAGTAATTTCCTATCATGAACTAAATATTCATCAGAAAGCAGTCTCCTATGCCCCGCCCAGATTTAACTCAACTCGAGTCAAATTCAGAACTGCTGCTGTAGCGTGTGTTGACAGCACAGAAGTCAAGACTTCAGGATTCTGTTTTCAAGGTTAGTTCTAGCCTTCTCAGTCTGATGACTTGCTACTTCCATCCATGTGCATTCTTTGAAAGGAATGCAAAATTCCTTTAGGGTGGATTCACCTAATTTCACTGCCCCTTTGCTTTAGTAGGCACTATCCAAGAAACTGGAAATCAAAGACAAATAAAATGGTCATTGTTCTAGGAGAGTGCACAGTCCATCAGATAAGATGGTCATGTAAACAAATCTGCTTTATACCAATAATTATCAACCTTTCAGTGTTCTAGGAATATTTTCAAATGCCAAAGACATTGGCTGGATATTTACAAAGACCAAAAGCCTCAAAACATATCAGAAATAGTTTGCAACATGTCACTTGTAGTGAATAACAATTTTGCAGGACTCTAGGCAAATTTTAATTCTCTATTTGCTTGGTAACTATAGCATTCTGTTGCTGTTTCAATAGACTGCCCCAACCATATTCTTTTACATATTCACTAGAAAATGTTAGCAGACATTCTAGTAAACATGAAAGTCTTTTATGAGCCTGGGCCACCTACCTACCAGAAAAAAAAAAAAAAAAAAAAAAAAAAAAGGTGTCTTGAATGGTGATGAACACAACAAATACATTTTAATTATGTTTAGGTCATTGAAAATCTGGTGTCTGTTATCACTGTCTAACCTAATCTAACTAATCCAACATACATAACCTCCCATCCCTATGTTTTTGCGACTTTATTTATCCTTGCTCAAGCAAGTACTAAGGAATCATAAGAAAGAAGTTAAATAGGCTGGGCGTGGTGGCTCACGCCTATAATCCCAGCACTTTGGGAGGCCGAGACGGGTGGATCATGAGGTCAAGAGATCGAGACCATCCTGGTCAACACGGTGAAACACCGTCTCTACTAAAAATACAAAAAGTTAGCTGGGCATGGTGGCGCATGCCTGTAGTCCCAGCTACTCGGGAGGCTGAGGCAGGAAAATTGCCTGAACCCAGGAGATGACGGAGGTTGTGGTGAGCCAAGGTCGCGCCATTGCACTCCAGCCTGGGTAACAAGAGCGAAACTCTGTCTCAAAAAAAAAAAAAGAAAGAAAGAAAGAAAGAAGTTAAATAACATTCATGAAACAAGTCTTCTCTATCTGAGCATTAAGATCCTTCTTCCTCAAAAAGCCAGATACATACTTCTCTTTTACACCTTCTAGACAATAACCTCCTCATCAATACTCTTAATCACTTGAAGTCCCTGACCCTCTATAAATTGTTAGCCACTGTCCACCGATCAGTGTAGATCCATACTTCTCATCTGATACCTTACTCCAGAAAAAAAGAGACAACTAGAAGTACTGCTTCGAATTCTGGACCTGAGATATTCACTAGACCTAATTTCCCTTCCCCACTATGCTGTATCTGGCTGTAACGTAGTCATAGTCTGCTTCTGGACAATGCTATCTTTAAACTAGGCTAAATTTTCTTAGTCCTCCTCAGCGAACTTTTGTTGAAAACCACGGTGAGGCCTGGCATGGTGGGTCACGCCTGTAATCCCAGCACTGCCTCGGGAGGCCGAGGCAGGTGGATCACGAGGTCAGGAGTTTGACACCAGCTTGACCAACATGGTGAAACCCCATTTTTACTAAAAATACAAAAACTAGCCTGGTATGATGGTGCATTCCTGTAATCTCAGCTGCTCAGGAGGCTGAGACAGGAGAATCACTTGAACCTGGGAGGCAGAGTTTACAGTGAGCTGAGATTGCGCCACTGTACTCCAGCCTGGGTGACAGCGCAAGACTCTGTCTCAAAAAAAAAAGAAAGAAAGAAAGAAAAAAGAAAACCACGATGAGGACATAATATTTATTTGAGGGAAAGGAGGCAATGCAGCATTAAATGATGCTCACGTATCCCAGAACTTAAAGTATAATAAGTAAATAAATAAATAAATAAAAGATTCCACACAAATCTGGTAGAGCTAATAAACCAATTCAGGAATCTTGCAAAATCAGCAAGCAAAAATAAGTTCTAATTCTATATACTAGCAATTAATAATCTGAAAAGTAAATTAAGAAAATAATTCAATTTACAATAGCATGTCCCCCAGCCAAAAACAACAAAAACACTTAGGAATTAATATAACTGAGGAGGCAAAAGACTTGTATAGTAAAAACTGCAAAATGTTGCTTAAATATATTAAAGACACTAATAAATTTTAAGAAAAAAATTCCTATGTTAATAAATTGGAAGACTTGATATTGTTAAGATGTTAATACTGCCCAAGGCAATCTACAGATTAAATGTAATCCCTATTGATATTCCAATTATTTTTTGCAGAAATAAAAAATGCATTCTAAAATTTGTATCAAATTTCAAGGAACCACATATAGCCAAATCAATCTTGTAAAAGAACAAAGTTGATAATCGTGTCTTTATTTCAAAGTTTCAGTTATCAAAATAGTATGATACTGGCATAAAGACAGAAATACAGGAATATCATTGTTCATAGAACATTATTCATAATAGTCAAAATGTGGAAACAACCCAAGTACTCACTGATAGATAAATGAATAAACAAACTGTGGTATATATATACAGTAGAATATTATTCAGCCTAAAACAGAATAAATTTCTGATACATGCCACAATGTGGTTTAATTCTGAAGACATTATGCTAAGTGAAATAAGCCTGAGTCATAAAAGGACAAATACTGCATAATTCCACATACATGAGGTAACTAGAACAGTCAAATTCAGAGGCAGAAGACAGAATAATGGTTGCTAAAAGCTGGCAATAAAAGGAAATAATGAACTATTGTTGAATAGGCATGGAGTTTCAACTTGGGAAGATGAAAAAAGGTTTTGAGATGGAAGACAGGGAAGGGATCATTTTACAAAATGTGAATAATTTAACATTGCTGAACTGTAGACTTAAAAATTGTTAAGATAGACAATTTTATTTGTATTCTAACACACTAAAAATTAAAAAGAGGGCTGAAACCAGCAATGTTTAAAAAGAATTATACAATACATCCAGTTGGGACATATTCCACTTATGCAATGCTGGTTTGGCATTCCAAAAATTAATTAAATGTAATCCATCACACCAACAGACTAACAAAAAAAAATCATATGATCATATCAATAGATGAAGAAAAAAATTTGACAAAGTCATTCCCCATTCATGAGACAACATCTCAACAAACTGGAAATAGAAGGGAACTTTCTTAACTTGATAAAGAACATCTATAAAACACTTAGAGCTAGCATCATATTTAATTGCGAGAAACCACATGTTTTGCCCTAAGATTAAAAACAAGACAAAGATTTCCCTTCTCACCACTCCTACTCAACATCATACTAGAAAACCTTGCTAATGCAGTAAGACAAGAAAAGAAAATAAAAGGTACAAAGTTTGAGATGTGAAAAATAAAACTTTGCTGGCAGATGATACAGTTGCCTACAGAGAAAATCCCAAAAACTCAACCAAAAAACTCTTGGAACAAATAAACAGTTATTGTAAGGTTTCAGAATATGATGTTAATATATACAAAAGTCACCTTCTTTCCTATACATCATTAATGATCAATTGGAATTGACATTAAAACACAGCATTTACATTAGCAACACCAAAAATGAAATACTTAGGTATAAATCTCATAAATTATGTGCCAGGTCATACAGAAAAAATCTAAAAACTCTGATTAAAGAAATCAAAGATCTATGGCTGGGCATTGTGGCTCACATCTGTAATCCCTGTACCTTGAGAGGCTGAGGCAAGAGGATCACTTAAGGCCAGGAGTTCAAGACCAACCAGGACAACATAGCAAGACCCCAATCTCTACAAAAAATTTAAACATTATCCAGGCATGGAGATTCATGCCTGTAATCCTAGCTGCTGGGGAAGCTGAGGTGGGAGGATCACTTAACCCCAGGAGTTTGAGGTTGCAGTAAGCTGACTGCACCACTGCACTCCAGCCTGAGCAAAAGAGTAAGACCTTGTCTCTAAAAATTTTTTTGAAAAAAGAACCAAATATCTGAATAAATTGGGAGATATTCCATGTTCATAAGTAGAAAGATTCAGATTTATTAAATGTCAGTTATTCACAACTTGAACTGTAGATTCAAAGCAATCCCCACCAAAATCCTAGACAGTTATTTTGTGGATATTGACTAACTAATTCTAGAGTTCATATCAAAAGATAAAAGACCTAGAATTGCTAACATAATAATGAAGAAGAAAAAGGCAGGATTGACACTAACCAACTTCAAGACTTACAATAGCGCTACAATGACTAAGACAGTGTGGTATTAGTAGAAGAACAGAAAAGTTGATCAATTGATCAATTCGTCAATAGATCAATGGAACAGAATAAAGAATCCAGAAATAGGGCTGGGGTAGTGGTTCAAGCCTGTAATCCCAGCACTTTGGGAGGCCAAGGTAGGCAGATCTCTTGAGGCCAGAAGTTCGAGACCAGCCTGGCCAACATGGTAAAACCTCATCTCTACTGAAAATACAAAAAATTAGCCAGGTGTGGTGGCAAGCACCTGTAGTCCCAGCACCTTGGAAGACCAAGGCAGGAGAATCGCTTGAACCCAGGAGATGGAGGTTGCAGTTACCTGACATGACACCATCGCACTCCAGCCTTGATAACAGAGCAAGACCATCTCAAAAAAAAAAAAAAAAAAAAAAACCCGGAAATCTTCTACCACACAAATATTGTCAACTAATCTTCGGCAGAGGAACACAGTGGAGAAAGAATGGTCTTTTCAGAAAATAGGAATAGAACAACTAGACATCTACATGCAAAAATTTAATCTGGACACAGACCTATACATCTCACAAAAAATAGCTCAAAAGTGGTCTTAGACCTAAATGCAACAGCAACACCAAAACAAAATGCAAAAATATAAAACTCCTAAAAGGTAAAATGAGAAAAAATTCTAGTTGACTTTGGGTTTGGCAATGAGTTTTCAGATGTAACACCAAAAGTACAATGCATGTAAGAAAAAAAAATGGATACCTTGAACATTAAAAATTAAAACTTCTGCTCTGCCAAAGACATTGTTTAGAGAATGAAAAGACAAGCCACAGACTGGGAGAAAAAAATCTTTGCAAAACACATACTTGATACAGGACTTATAATCAAAATAGCTAAAGAATACTTAAAACTCAACAATAAGCAAACAAACAATCCAATTAAAAAATGGGCAAAAGATCTGAACAGATACCTTACCAAAGATACGCAGATGGCAAATAAGCATATGAAAATATGTTCAACATTATATATCATTAAAAATTTGCAAATTTAAACAACAATAAGATACCACGACATGTTTTTAAGTGACTGTAATGAAGGAAGAAGTTTTTATACTGACAGATGCCTAGAAACAGCAGGCATATGGCATGCCATGCCATGCAGGGCTGCATGGAACAACACTAGGGTCAGCCAGAAGGCAGAAGGGGCCCTTGGAAAGCATGAACAAAAACCGTTAGTGTGGTTTTTTACAGGAAGAAATAGGCCAGGTAAAATAAACAGGTTAAGGATGGGCTGGTTTGAGTAATTTTAATGGACCCTGGGGTATAGGAGCTCTCCCAAGTTGTCTGGTACTAGGGTTGGGTTGGTTAGGGCAGGGAAATGTTGACTCACGTTTGAGAGTTCCATAAAGGTGACAGTTGAGAATTATGGGTTTTAGGTTGGTTGATTGTCACATGAAAGGCACACTTACAAGTGAGTCATTTGCTATCTCCAAGAATTAGCTAGTTCTAGGAGAAGCAGTCTCTCCCTAACTTGCAAGGTCCCAAGATGTCAAAGTATCATAAAACACAGAAAGTACAAAACAAAATTAATGCAACGTGCCTATCAGAATGGTTAAAACACTAACGGTATCAAATGCTGGCAAGAATGTGGTGCAACAGTAATCTATTCATCAGTGGAAACACAAAATTTTACAGCCACTTTGAAAGATAGTTTGGCAGTTTCTTACACAGCTAAATGTAAAGTTTATCTTGTGGACCACCAATCAAGCTGCCAGGTGTTTACCTAAATGAGTTGAAAGTTTGTGTTCATACAAAAAAATTGCATATAAATTTATGACAACCTTATTCAAAATTGCCGAAAATTGTAAGCCACCAAGATGTCCTTCAACAGGTAAATGGATCAACAAAATGTGATATAGCCATAAGATGAAATATTTTTCAGTGATAAAAAGAAATGAGCTATCAAGCTACAAAAAGACATGGAGGCTGGCTGGGCTTGGTGGCTCATGCCTGTAATCCCAGAACTTTGGGAGACCGAGGTGGGTGGATCACAAAGTTAAGAGATCGAGACCATCCTGGCCAACATGGTGAAACCCCGTCTCCACTAAAAATACAAAATTTAGCTGGGCATGGTGGCACGCACCTGTAGTCCCAGCTACTTGGGAGGCTGAGGCAGGAGAATCACTTAAACCAGGAGGCAGAGGTTGCAGTGAGCTGAGATTGTGCCGCTGCACTCCAGCCTGACGACAGAGTGAGACTTCGTCTCCAAAAAAGACATGGAGACCGCTTGAATGTGTATTGCAAATGACAGAAGTAAGTTGGAAAAGGTTACGTACTGTACGATTCCACCACAGGACATTCGGGAAAGGCAAAACTAGAGAAACAGTTAAAAAGATCAGTGGTTATTAGGAGATAGGGGAGAGAAAAAAGAAAAAATGCGTACTTTTTTTGGGACAGCAAAACTATTCTTTACAATGCTGTAATGGTGGATACATTATTTTATGCATTCGTCAAAACTCATAAAATTATACAACACAAAGAGTGAACCCTTAAAGAGTAAAATCTAATGTAAATAATGGACTTTAGTTAATAATAAGGTATCAATACTGATCCCTCAGTTGTATCAAATGCACTACGTTAATGCAAGATATTAATAATAGAGGAAACTGTGTTTGCAGAAGTGAAGCATGCAGAAATTCTGTACTTTCTGTACTATTTTTCTATAAAACCTAAAGCTACTCAAAAATGTATAGTTTAAAAAGTGAAAAGGCAAGCACAACATAGACAATATCATATTTCACATAGCTGACAAAAGATTAATATCCAAAATATTTGAAAAACTATAAATTTATTTTAAAAAAAAACTTTTTTCAGAAGAAAGGAGGAGACATAAACAGGAATTCACAGAACAGAAACCAAAAATATCAATCTATGTACTGAACTGAGCTACAGTACTCAAAATAATAATAAAATTAATATAACTCATTGATTCAAATTCAAAAGTTGGACAATTTCAAATGGTGATAAGACTGTGGAGCACAAGGAAGTCTCATGCACAGCTTTTGGGCATGTAGATTGAAGCATTTGCCTTGGCAAGATCTAGTTATTTAGAACTTGGGCATACCATTCAACACAGCAACTGCACCTGCTAGAATAAATTCAAGAGAAACTTTCACACAAGCACAAAATGAGATACATATAAAAATATTCGGCCAGGCACGGTCACACCTGTGCCCTTTGAGGGGTTAAGGTGGGTGGATCATAAGGTCAGGAGATCAAGACCATCCTGGCCAATATGGTGAAACTCGATCTCTACTAAAATACAAAAACCTAGCCAGGCGTGGTGGCACACGCCTGTAGTCCCGGCTACTTGGGAGGCTGAGGTAGGGGAATTGCTTGAACCCAGGAAGTAGAAGTTGCAGTGAGACGAGATTGCACCACTGCACTCCAGCCTGGCAATAGAGCGAGACTCCATCTAAACACACACGCACATGTTCATTGCAACATAGCTGGTAATAGTAAATATATAAAAATAAGGAAAAGAATAAATAGTAAAATATATACAATGGAATATACAAAATATTTTAGATAAGTAACCTTGAGCTCTATGCATTAACAAGAATAAATTCTCAGAATAATATTGAGTGAAAAAGGCAAAATTATATGCAGATAACAATGTTTTAAAATATGCAAAGTGATTATTTATGGTACATATATATGTAGTAATAAAATAAAAACATGAATGGAAATAGTAAATTGCCAGTTTGGGGGCAGCAGTTACTTCTAAAAAGAAAGAGAAAAGAGATTGGAAAAGGTTATGCAAGAAGCTTCCACCACACTTGTAATGATTTATTTCTTTAAATAAAATCTGAAGCAAATATTGGCAAAGTATCAAGATTTTATTTAAAGCTTGGTAGGGGTACATGACTGTGTTCTCTTTGTTGCTATATTCTTCTGTATAGTTAAAGTACTTAACTTTAATTAGTAAAAAGATGAGTATGTAACAAATCAACTCCATCATGTTTATTTTAAAGATGAGAAAGAAATAGTAAGTGAAAGATGTTGGTTGGGACAATCAGCTCTTAAAAACAACACCCATAATAACATAATGAGTTCAGTGGGCTCAGCTCAAGAGACAATGATGAGACTTATGCTGTCATGAACGTACAGCAGAGAGAATGATGCCTAAAATTAGCTGCAGTGACAGGGTCAGAAGCCATTACACCCGAACTATCTCTAGCAAGGAAGGCTGTCCCAAACCGCCACTTGCAACATCTAATGGGAATGGGAGGGTTCTCTCTATCGGGACTCCTCTTGTTCTCAGAAAATACTATCAGCTGAGCTGTCATATCTAACAAAACCCAAAAGAAAAGTGAAAGCTTTGTTTCTCTCTTTGCCCACCCCTCCAACACTGATGTAGCTATTTAGTTGTTAAAAAACCTGTTGTGTTGCACGTCTGCACTGTGCTGATATGAAGGTAAGTTGATAATGCTGTCTGTATTTTGAAGAGAAGTGTTGATGTTGTGTGATATAAAATTTACATACATACAAATTGATTGGAGAAGCAAATAAACAACCAGCAAAGTCTAAGGACGTAGAAATTACAGTCTTCTTGGGATTTGGGGGTGGCTTTGGCTTTTCTTCAAGAAGGAAATCCATTCATCTCTAAAAGTAAAGGAATCAAAGAGAAAAATAGATGCAAATATGAGAATCTTCTTTTTTTTTTCTTCCTTATTTCAATAGACAGAGATCAATAACCAGAAAATAAGGGGAAGAATAAAAATTAGCAGGAAGAACAGGTTAAGGTCTCCTAGAAATGTACTAAGAATGAAAAACGGAACTTAAAAGTTAGTTCCAACATGAATTACCACTTCTAAGTAATTCCATTATTTTATCTATAAAATAAAGGTTTGAGACTAGATTAATGTTTTTAAAATGTGGCCCTTAGGCCACCGGTGTTGGAATCATGTAGAGGGATTGGTGACAAATACAGATTTCTGGAGACCCTACAAACCACAGGATTAACATCATTGGCCAGGCTAACAAGATACATTTCAATGACTTCTCCATGAATTTGTGTGTAGAGTTTGAGGTCCATTAATGAGGGTAGCAGATCTTAAGTGCCCCTTGCTTTGCCAGTCTTCAATGATTAAACACAATTCCACTGGACTCCATGACATTTTCTGCATTCCGTAAGAGAACTAGTTTTCTTAAGTTTTTTATAAATTTTCTAAAAAATGCAAAATATTCTCTACCCCTTGAATAAAATTGTCTGTGTGACCTAGTACAGAGTTTTCTCTAGAAATCAGCTGATGTATCTGCTGATGATACTGATGAAGATAATAACAAATTGAATGAATACTTCTTGTACTATGAAGCATGATCATTTAATTTCATGCAATAAAACAAGATGGGGATATTTATAAAAGTTATTTAAAAAGGAAGGTAAGATCTTTCATAGGAAATACCCAGGATTAGCTTTCTTAGTTTACTCCGTTCTATATTCATCTGCAATATTTCACTGTGTTGATTTTAGTTCAGTTTCTATAAATTTGCTTTCTATTCCTTTTTTTTCCATCAAATATTTGCTAAATCTTCTAAATGCCAGGAGTTTTGCTTCATGCATGGGATGCTAAAAGTAAAAAAAGACACCTCCAGTCTTGTCAAGGGCACACAAGTTTGGAGGGAAATGGACAATAAAAACTACCAAAATATTATGGGGGCTTTAAAAGAGTTATGAATAAAGTGATTTAGCACCATAGAAAAAGAAGTGACTTACCTTCATTTGGGGAAGTCAGGGAAGATTTCACCAAAGAGACATATTGAATCTTGGACTTAGAAGTTGTGTTGTGCTAGAGAGGGAACGTGGGCATAAAAGGCCAGGAAGTAGACGAAGAAAATTCCAGCATGAGTGGGAACCTAGCCAAAGACACAAAGGTTTAAGATTACACCATCTGCTTAAAAAGGGATACATTACTTTTTGTTTTAGGGAGAAAGATAGAATATAAGTTTGAAAAATAAATGTGGGCTCAAATTGGGAAGTTCTTGAATACCATGATGAAACTTCTGTGTCATGGCATTGATGAGTCGTGTTGAAGACATGCTTAATCCACACTTGGAAAAAAATGTCTAGAACAACTATGGAAAGCAGAGAAAAAGTAGAAAGCAGAAGCTAATAGGTGAGTTAAAATACTGGTGAAGTAGGCTAGGTAGGCACCTGAAGTTCTAAAGAAGCAGTAGCCACAGAAAGAAAAAAAAAAAAAAACAAAAAACAGATCAGAGAGTTATTTCAGCAGCAGAATTCAAAGGGATTAGTTTGTGATCAGATGTGTGTGAAGGACAGGAGAGAGCTAGAGGAAATGTCAGATATGTTTCTGCGGTTTTGAAGTTTGGTAACTGAGGGGATAGAAGTATAACAGAGATGAATCAACAAAGGAAAAGGAGCAGAGTGCAATGGCTGAACTTGCTTTTTGGCGTGTGGTATATGAAGCATTTGCACAAATCCCAGGATTTGGAGCCCAGGAAAATGTGGTCTTGTGTATTGGGAAGACATTAGCATAGAGTTGACAGTGGAAATCACTGGAGTAGATAAGGCTCCTCGTTGGGAAGTTAGAATGAGGATACAAGAAAGGGGAGGATAAAAACTGGAGAACATCGACATTTAACCCCTGTTGCCCAGTGGCAGACATCATGATAGATAACCTATGATAGAATAAGGTGAGAAAATGTATGCCTCTAGTTACCATGACAAAAGAAAGTGCTAAAGCTGTATAAAGGCACTGAGCTGCTGAATCACCAATGCTTAAAGATCAAAATTGGTTACTCTATGACCTTTTTGGCACCAGGAACTGGTGCCATGGAAGATCATTTTTCCATGGATGGAGGGGAGGGAGAGAATGGTTGGGGATAAAACTGTTCCACCTCAGATCAGGCATCAGATACTCACAAGGAGACCGCAACTGAGATCCTGCGCATGAACAGTTCACAACAGATTTAGCGCTCCTATGAGAATCCAATGCCGCTGTTGATCTGACAGGGGTGGAACTCAGGTGGTAATGCTCACTCACCTGCCACTCACCTTCTGCTGTGTGGCCCGGTTCCTAACAGGCCATGGACCAGGGGTTGGGACCCCTGCTCTATAACGTTTATTCCTTCAAACTGGACCACACCAGATGCGAAACACGTTGACAAGAGGTTTTATTAAATAAAAAAACGTAAAGTGCATTAATGAAGGGCATCGATATTATTCAATTGACTATTAATGGTAAAAGAAAGAGAAACAGGTGACTATGGGGCCACATTGAATTCAACACTAGATATGTGTCACTTTTTGGGGCCATTAATGACAGCTTTTATAAGTTTGCCACAACTTGAGGTGAAGAATTACTCATAATAAATTGAAAGAAAAAAATTAAATGAAGAAAATATCCAGAAATAAAAGGAAGTGAATGAATTTTATGTTTTAATTTTCTTTCAAAATGTCTCTTATTGCATGACTTTACTGCTAAAATTGATAGAGCAGGAGAAAGATAGAGTAGGGAGGAGAGTAAAGAATGAACTCAAACAATTCATGGCAATATACACCCTCACACTAAATAAAGAATTAACTTAGCAATTCAGAAAATGAGAACCTGGGTTCATTATCTTAATTAATTTGGCATTCTTTTAACAAATTTTTATTGAGTGCTTGCCATATGCCAAACGTTCTAGGTGCTGGGATACAGATATATCAGTGAACAAGACAGATACAAATGTCTGCTTTTATAAAGCTTATGGAGGAAATAAGTACCAGACTCATAGCTGACAATTACCAGAAGAGGAGCAGAAAAAGGCAAGAAAGATAAATAAGAAGTGTGTGGAGTGAGCAGTAATTAAAATTGTAAAAAGCATGTTCAGGAAAGCCCTCACTAAGAAAGTAATATTTGAGCCATGACTTCCATGCTTAACACTGAAGGGAGAAGTAATTGCAGGTGGAGACTGCAGCAAATGCAAAGCCAGTATGTGCAACATGTTTGCTGGACTGAGAGAAGAGACTGAAGTCCTGACAGTCTGGACTGGACTGGAGTATCAAGGGGGAAAGAGGCAGGGCACTGGTGACAGGTAGACAAATCACACAAAGCTTTGTAGGTCATTATGAGGACTTTGCCTTTTCCTCGAAGTGAGATGAAATGCCAGTGGCAGTGTTCAAGGAGAGCTGGAAAAATTCCACAATCTTATGTTGCAATGGAATAAAGTACTGGCACAATTTCTATGGTTGGCTTTCATATAGAAAATACATTTCTAACGCCAGGCACAGTGGTACTTTTCTCTAGTCCCAGCTACTTGGGAGACTGAAGTAGGAGAATCACTTGAACCTAGCAGTTTGAGGTCAGCCTTGCAGTTTGAGCAACACAGTGAGACTCCATCTCAAAAAAAAAATTTTTAAATACATTTCTTGTTTTTTGTGTGTGCGCATTGTGGTAGACGGAATTCTAAAGATATCCTGCAAGATTTCTATCCCGTAGTTATTCAATACAAATCTACTTACATGAAAGGACTTTTTACATGGAATTAAGGTTACCAATCAACTGACCTTAAAATACAGTGATTGCCTAGGATTATCTGGGTGGCTCCAGTGTAACCACGTGAGCCTTAAAAAGCAAAAGAGGAAGACAGCAGAGTCAGGCGTAGCAGGAAATCTGAGAGATTCAAAGCAAAAGAAAGATTGTACCTGTCAATCTCAGCTTTGGAGATTAAGGAAGGGGGTCACAAAATAAGGTACGCAGAAAGCCTCTAGAAACTGACAGCAATCCCAGGCCAGCAACCAATAAAGAAACAAGGACCTCAGCCTGCATCTACAACTACATGGAACTGAAGTTTGCCAGCCACCTGAAAGAGTTCGGAAGCAGATCCATCCCCAGAAGCTTCCGAAGGGAGTGCAACCCTGCCACCATCTCAACTTCAGCCTATAAAACCTGGGAGAAAGAACCAGTCGAACCATGCTTTGTCCAGACTGCTGAGCTACAAATCTGTGGGATAATAAATGACTGATATTTTGAGCCACTAACATTGTGTCTGAAATGGCAATAGAAAACCAAAACATATATAAACAATAAAACATCTAAAATTGTATTTCCCTAACATTTTATTGAGAACAACATCTGTGCCTTATTCTCCTAAGAATATTCTCCTGTGTATGAATCTCCTAATTTAGACATGCCTTAGTATAAGAGAATGAACTAATAAATTGGAGAGCTGAGAGTGGTGGCTCATGCCTGTAATCTCAGCACTTTGGGAGACCCAGGTGGGAGGATTGCTTGAGGCCAGGAGTTCAAGACAAACTTGGAAAACATAGCGAGAACCCATCTGTATAAAAATAAAAAATAAATAAATAAACTGGAGAAGGAATTGTGTGTTACTTAAGAAAAAAAGGAAATCAATGGATAAAAATAATTTACTGTGGAAATCTTGCTTATTGCTTTCTAAATAATTTTCATTTTGGTAGATTCAGAAAGCCTATGATTCATAAGGAAAATTAAAATTTTTTATACCTGTACATGAAAAAGGGAAGGATCAAAGTTTTTACTTATTTATTACTAATATTATTTTGAGATGGAGTCTCACTCCGTCGCCCAGGCTGGAGTGCAGTGGCATGATCTTGGCTCACTGCAACCTCCGTCTCCCGGATTCAAGCAATTCTCCTGCCTCAGCCTCCTGAGTAGCTGAGACTACAGGTGTGTGCCACCACGCCCAGCTAATTTTTTTGTACTTTTAGTAGAGACAGGGTTTCACCGTGTTAGTCAGGATTGTCTCAATCTCCTGACTTCATGATCCACCCACCTCGGCCTCCCAAAGAGCTGGGAGTATAGGCATGAGCCACTGAGCCTGGCCAGAGTTTTTATTTTTTAAACAGACTAAGACTATGAAAACAGTGAAGTAGAATGCTACCATGAAATTCCTACTACCATAAGAAATTTCAAAGATATGCGAGATTACAGGTAGAGAGGACAAATTCTGTAATTATTCCCAGTTGCCCCTAAGTCTGGTCTTCTGTATTTGCTATTGTCCTATCCGCCATAGAATTAAAAGCAGGCTTTTTGTTGATGAGCTTTTTATTAATTCCCTGTCAACATAGGAGATAATTGGCCATAGGCTTCCAGCCTCCTTGAAAAATAAAACATTCTTCTAGACCTCACGTCTTGCATAACTCACGGTGCTTGCTCCAGTCTGAACATCTTGAGCCTGGTGTCTCTCTGGTTAGGAGATATTTTAAGGGTGCATTATGTGCACATGTGTAAGCTCAAGTCATTGATGTTGGAAACACAGACTCTGCATTTTCCTGTTAAGACATCCATGCCATTTCATAAAAGATAGTGAAAGCTGCCCCCACAAATTCTAGTCTTTAGTGAAGATGATGAAACACACTCAGAAATAAATAGCTTCATTCAAACTAGAGCTTAAAAACACCAGATTGATCCACTGGTTTCAAACAGTTTTTCAATAGCAGTGAACAGTGGCATCCTGTGGAGCTCAAAAGATGGTCTTGTCTTATTTGAAACTGGGCCTTTCAAACACAGCCATCATTCAGAACATTTCAGAAAGCCCCTGTCCTTCTCCCTGTACAGTAGATGCCATCTCTTTCTCTTCTTCTTGAAAATTTTCCTATGTAATGGATCAACTCAGGAAGAAAGGAGAAGAAATTCAAAGTCCAATAGTCCGTATAAATTTCTATATATTCCAGATAATTTTTTATTGCATTTTAGGTTTTGGGGTACATGTGAAGAACATGCAAGATTGTTGCATAGGTACACACATGGCAACGTGATTTGCTGCCTTCCTCTCCTTCACCTATATCTGGCATTTCTCCCCATGCTATCTCTTATTTCTTATACAACTAAACATACTAAAAACATGCATTTATCTTCTTCCTAGATGCCTCTCAAAGTACTGAAGATGGCAATCTTAAAATTTTTTAAAATATTTCTCTTTGGGATATATTGAACTTAATTAGAACTATACTTTCTCACTGGAGGCAAGGAGAATTTCAGAGAAAAAAATACCATATTTTGCTCTTCTAAGGGTGGTTTCATTATCCATGTTTTCCCTCATTCAATTATAAATAATTTAATAAACCTCTATTGAGTACCTATTAACATGTACCAGGTTCAGTACTTGGCACTGGGAATGCACAAGTTGACAATATGTAATATCTGCCTGCAAAAAGTTCATCACCTACTTAATCAAACAATTTCACACACCCTCCCCACAACCACACACACATATCAACTAATGAACAGATGCCAATTGCAAGTTATTTTTATAATTAAGTCTATCCAAGTTCACCTCAGTTGGAAAATGGGAAATTTCTCAATAAATTATGACCTAACCCTTTTACCTACACTCAAATGGAATTTTATCATTTATTATTCATCAATTGATCTCAGAGTCTGAACTAAACCAATGTATTTTGTGCTTTTTAATTATTTATTTTTGAGACGGAGTTTTGCTCTTGTGCCCAGGCTGGAATACAATGGCACGATCTTGGCTCACTGCAACCTCTGCCTCTCAGGTTCAAGCAATTCTCCTGCCTCAGCCTCCTGAGTAGCTGGGATTACAGGCACCTGCCATCATGCCCAGCTAATTTTTGTATTTTTAGTAGAGATGGGGTTTCACCATGTTGGCCAGGCTGGTCTTGAACTCCTGATCTCAGGTGATCCACCATCCTCAGCCTCCCAAAGTGCTGGGATTACAGGCATGAGCCACCACACCTGGCCCTGTGCTGTCTTCTTAAAGACAATCATATTTCTTGGAATTGAAATTACTAAAGGAGTAATCACTGCTATCCTTAAACAATTTTGTAAATAGTATAAAAATTAGTCATCATTTTTAAAATCAATATTCAGAAAGGTGCTAATAGAGAAAAAGGATTCAAGTTGGGGAGATTTAAAAGTGCAATGATGTCCCATAAAGTCCAAAAATGTGTGCCAAAAACACGTTTCATAATGTGTGTAAAAATACTCTAGTAAGTGTATGTTTTCAACTTGTAAATTTTTCTGAGGGTGATTCAGATAAAACATCTTTAAATACAATAACTTTATTTATTTATTTATTTATTTATATTTTATTTATGTATTTATTTTGAGACGGAGTCTTTCTCTGTCCCCAGGCTGGAGTGCAGTGGTGCAATCTCAGCTCACTGCAATCTCTGCCTTCTGGGTACAAGGGATTCTTCCACCTCAGCCTCCCAAGTAGCTGGGACCACAGGCACGTGCCACCAAGCCCAATTAATTTTTTTTTTTTTTTTTATTTTTAGTAGAGACAGGGTTTCACCATGTTGGCCAGGATGGTCTCCATCTCTTGACCTCGTGATCCACCCTCCTCAGCCTCCCAAAGTGCTGGAATTACAGGTGTGAGCCACTGTGCCCAGCCTATTTATTTATTTTTCAGATGGAATCTTACTCTGTTGCCCAGGCTGGAGTGTAGTGGCTCAATCTCAACTCATTGCAACCTCCACCTCCTGGATTTAAGCAATCCTCCCACCTCAACCTCCTAAGTAGCTGAAAGTACAGGCATGCATCACCATAGCTGACTAATTTTTATATTTTTAGTAGAGACAGGGTTTCGCCACGTTGGCCAGGCTGGTCTCGAACTCCCTATGTCAGGTAATCCCAATGCCTCGGCCTCCCAAAGCGCTGGGATTACGGGCATGAGCAAATGCATCTGGCCTGAATACAATAACTTTAAATACAAGCTTATTACATGCTTGGTTACTTTGCTTTGAGGTCTTTTCTAAGACTACAAAAGCAGTGAAGTAAAATGCTACCAGGAAATTTATACTATCATGAGAAATCTCAAAGCTTTGCAAGATTGTAAGTAGAGAGGAAAAATTCTGTAGGTTCTCTCAGTTGTTCCTCGGTTTGGTCTTCTGTATTTGCTGTTGTAAATTTGAGGTCTTTTCTTTTAAAACAGACAGTTCCAAATGAATAAATGGAAGCAACAGCAAATGTTTAGAGAAGTAAAATGGGGATCCCCTCTTTTAACGATCTCACAGCTAAAAGCAAAGGCAACTGAAATATTCGTTCCCCTGAGAATGCTATATCTTGTTGCAGGGAAAATGAAGATAATAACTTCTATAATTATAATCTTTCCAGAAAATCTTAAAAGTCATTAAAATTCCCCTCTTCCTTGGTGCCAAAATTTCATAAGTATGGTGTTATATGATTCAGAATTTTGCATAATTAAACCTTACTGTGTTTTGCCGTAACCTAATAAAGTACTTTATTTCAATAAAACAGCAAGTAGGTTGTTAGGCTTCATATCAATTGTTCCTCATTAATGTTGCAGAAAAACGATTAGCATTTTGAGGCAAACAAGGTGTACTTAGTTAGTGGGACATGACCCTGCTGTCACTAAATTATATCTATGATTAATGATCTCCTCTAGTTTAAAGTTTGAATCATAATAAATAGACTATAAGTGAAAAATAGGTGAGGGATAGAGAAATGTGTGAAAGATGAACCTTATGACTTGAATCATACATGCCATTGTTCGGTATTGAATTCAGCTCATAAATGCAATTGACCTCAAGGTTGATGCTCAAATTCCAGTGCAGTGGTTTCCAGCCCTGGCCATACATAAAAATCACCTAGGGAGCTTTTTAAAAACCCTGGTGTTTAGGTCCCAATGCACACTAATTAAATTATCTTGAGTTGAGACCCGGGCACTATGAGATTTTCAAAGAATAAATGCCATAATATCCACATTTAAAAAATTAAATTGGAGTCACACACACACACACACACACACACACACACACACACACACAAACCAGGAAATCTATATTTAAACATGATACAATAAAGATTTTTGGTTTGGGTTTCCTATATTACATAATTCGTATGAAAATTGCGTTTCTGTGACAGATTAGTTAATCTAGAGCTACATAGATCATTTTTGTGCACTAGTTTATTGGTTTTTATTTTATTAATAAATAAGTGTCATCTTATTCTATGAAAGACATTTTCATTGTAATTCATTATAACGATAATCCAATTTGAGATAGTTAAAACCTGCAAGGTTATGGGGAACTATTTTACATCTACCTGCAAAAATGTTTTGTTCTGCGTAGACGTTATATATATGCAAATCCACACACCTACTATACTATGGCTCTCTCTTAAATAAGTTTGATTTAGGGAGCCATCTAACCTGATAACAATAGGCTTGTTATCAGAAATACTGGAAAGACTTAACTGTTATAGCCTAGAATTATTTAGCATGTGGTATTTTGGGATGCATCAGAAACACAAAACAGATTACATTAAGACCTTCTCAATCCCTAAGCACTGAAATAATTATGTCATAACTCAAAGAAAACAATATTGTCATTAAATAAAAATCATCCATATTTATTGATTTAAAATAGCTTGCTCTGAAGTTTTTTATTGTAAAATTTTGGATAAGTTAATTGAAGTTGGACTTTTCTCAAAATATTAGTGTCCCTAATACATGTTAGGCTGATATCTGGGTATTCTATTACTATACAATTTATGATATGTGCATACACACACTATTAGTAGATGTAGTGGGTGTGTATTTTTTGCAGAGCTTCTATCTAACTCACTTCATACCTATTTGGAAGGCAAGAAAGAGAAAGAAAATCAAAGAGGTTTGAAGGTAAGAAAGAAAGGAGGGAAGGAAAGATAAGGATGGATCCATATAGAATTTGTTGTTCTTTTTTTAACCTACCTCTCCAAAGCATTTCTACCGTTCATTTTTGCCCTCTTTGTCATTTATGTCTTTTTTCTTATTCTTTTTTTTTTTTTTTTTTTTTTTTGCGGGTGCCTGTAACCATCATTTATGTCTTTATTCCTCCTTTTAACAAATCTCCCTCACAACTCCTAACGTTGGGGGATTGCCAATGTCCTTACTAAACCAGTTTCACAAATATGGCAAACTAGAATCACAGATAAATAATTTCTAGTCAAAGTTCTGCATAATGCTCTTAGACCTTGTACACATCACCTAATTGGAAGACAATCCAGTTGTTCCACTCCCTGCAGTTCTGTTAAAGTGACTGACACAGAGTTATTGGATGTATTAACTTTATTATTTAAGTCTTCTCACCTTGATAGTTCTACCTGTTAAACTTAATATATGGAATCCTTTCAATCCAGACATTCGTATGTTGTATGATATTAATTTTTATAAATCTGGTGAGCTGTGAGATCTTTTTCATGCTTATATTCAGCCAGTTAATTATTTTTTTCTCTGCTAATATACAGTTAATGTGGTTCTAAACTATCTTCCGAACGAATTAATGACCTTAGTTGAGTCATTTCAGATACAGTGAAATTCGAGCAGAGATTTAGACTCTTCTGTACATATAAACCACTTCAGGTCTCTTTAGTGCATCTTAGAAATAGTTAATAATCAGAAGAAAATAGAAAAACATCTTTATTTTCTAATAATGTCATACAGTCATCATTCAGAAAAAAATTATTTAATTTAGTGAAACAAAAGAAAGTCCTTAATTATATAATTAGTTAATTCATTGCTAACTAATTTTATGTAATGGTGTAGGCATTTAATTGTGAGTCCTCCGCACCTTTGAAATATATTAACATTGGAAATCATGAATTAAGTTCTTGCACATATTGGAAAGGTAAATATAATGGTGATATGTGTTATATAAATATATGCATAAATATGTAGGTAGAAATAACTTTTGGAAATGGCTGGACTGGTGCATTATCTTATCAGTTATTTTTTTTTTTTAGATTCTAAACTTACTGCCAAATTTTGTGCTTAGTTGGAGAGAGTTTCATATGATTTTTTGTATGTTTATTTATGGTATTTTTTAACTAAAAATGCATCATTACCTTAGCAGCTGCTGCACCACATGGAGCAGCATGTGTGCTTTTTAAAAGAGATCCAGAGCACCTTCCCCCAGAAACCCAGAGCCAATATGCTTTGGGAAGTCTGCTGCAGGACTCAGATTTCAGCAGCAAGATCATGTACGGTTTAGATATTTTTTGCAGGGTTTTTTTCCAATAATAATTTTTATACTGTTTCTTCTTTTCTAAGTTTTCTATTTAAAAATATTGTTTCAAAAAGGAAAAAATGTATAAAAGTTAATGCACAGTGAAATAAAGCTTAAAATACATTCTCTCCTTTGCTTGGGGCATTTTGGAAGGATTTTGGGACTGTCTCTACTTAACAACAAAAACATGAGAGAGAAAAATAAGGAAATGGGTACTGGTGTATGTTTTATGAATGAGCCTTTTCTTGCTTTATGTATTTGAGAGAGTCTGCACTGTATTTCTTATTTTGTAGGGAGTTAGGGGGAGGGGAGGGGAGGGGAGGGAGGGGAGGGGATGGAGAAGAGAGGAGAGGAGAGGAGAGGAGGGGAGTATGATTCCAAGTTTACTTAGCCTTCCTCCACTTAGACACTCAAGTTTCTGTTTCTGTTTTCATGTATCTCTTGAAAATCTAATTTCAGCTCCCAGCTTCAGGTCTATAGACTGAATTTTATGACTCTTCTCTGGGCATTTTTCAGATGATCGTTGAATAACATATTTTCAAGGCTGTTACTCACATCTGACATAGACAAATAGACAATAGATCAATGCTAGCAAAGTGATCCATAAATGCAATGCATTCTAGTTTTGGGTAAATCTATGTTAAGCAATTGTTTTCCTGACTTTCTGTAAAATTACATGTTTGGAATGAAATGTCTGATTTCTTTTAAGTCATGTAGGCAAGACTTCATATCTTGAACTAATATGTTTTGATGAGATAAAGTGAATCTTTATACATCCCCCTGACAAAATAACTCTCCAAGGGTTTTGATCTTGAAGAACATTTATAACATCCAGAGAAAAAAAGAAAAGATAAAATTTTGAAGAATGATATCATAAGGATAATGATATACATATCAAGAGTCCCAAAACCATTTACATGTGATTAATTACCTATGAAGAAAATAAGGTATATGAATGCATTTGATTTGATATAACAGGTAAATATTTAATGTATTTTCATTGATTATAAAACACAAATCTACAGAAATGTGGAACATAAGATATGTCAGAACAGGAATAAATATTCCTAAACTTAAGGTGTGGCCAGTTGGATCTAATCCTGACCAACAGGGTTGAGACAACTTCTGTGGACTTTAGATTCCTCAGTGGTAAATGTGCACTGGGGCTGACTTCCAGTGATCTCATGCTCAGTGTTTTCAGGGACTGAGCAGGTGATATAGGTGCATGAATGGTGGAGTGATAGACAATATGATAAATGATAACTGACCCTTGAGCCTGTTATGAACTTTATTTGTACCTCCAAAATTCATATATTGGAGGCCTAACTCCCAATGTGATAGTATTGAGGTTGGGTGTTTGGGAGGTAATTAGGGTGAGCTCATGAGGGTGGAGCCTCCATAATGGGATTATTGTTCTTATAAAAAGGGACACTTTCGAGCTTCCTCTCCTCCCTAGCTTCTGCCATGTAAGGACACAGTGAAAAGGCTGCTCTTTGCAAGCCAAGAAGGGAGACTTCACCAGAACCTAACCATGCTGTCCACACACCCATCTGACTTCCAGCATCCACAACCTTTGGAAGATTGATTTCTGTTGTTTTGTTTTGTTTTGTTTTGTTTGAGATAGAATCTCACTCTGTTGCCCAGACTGGAGTTCACTGGCATTATCTCTGCTCACTGCAGCCTCTGCCTCCCAGGTCAAAAGATTCTGCTGCTTCAGCCTCCCGAATAGCTGAGATTACAGGAATGCGCCACCACATCCGGCTAATTTTTGTATTTTTAGTAGAGACGGGGTTTCGCCATGTTGGCTAGGCCAGTCGCAAACCCCTGACCTCAAATAATCCACCTTCCTTGGCCTCCCAAAGTGCTGGGATTACAGGTGTGAGCCACCTCGCCTGGCCAATTTTTGATGTTTAAGCCACAAATCGAAGGTACTTTGTTATAGCAGCCCAAGCTGACTAAAGCAGACCCCATATTAGGGAGACTGGGAGGTGGGGAGAGGGACTTTGAGAGTGTACAATTGGTCTAAAATGGGCCAAAGCCACTCAGCTCCAGCTGTTTATGGCATATAGGAAGGTGAGTCTAAATAAGGCACATCGAATTTTAAAGAAACTTGAACATCCAGAGTTAAACATGAAGCCTTCTAAATTTTACAAATTGATTATGAATTCAAATTTTGGGTTATTTTGGGGTGTGTATGTGTGTGTGTGTGTGTGTGTGTGTGTGTGCTCTAAGAACACGGCACGTATCTGTGGGGCCAATTTGAATCACAGGCTATCTGCACATGTTACTAGCCTTTAGACTGGATTATTAGTAATATATCTAAAATTATATGAATTTGTATCCATGTGAATTTTAAAGGGCAAAAAGCTAATAGGCTTTGGTTTAGTTAAAACAAAAAAAACTAAGCCATGGGTTAGTGGACATGGATTTTTAGATCTCGATCAGCCATGTATAATAAAGTGAGCCAGCCCTGTCACCACCATCTATACCCCAGCAAGGCTTAGACTTTCTCCCCAAAAGATGGCCTTCTTACCTTTCATAAGAGCACATCAAGACTAAATAACTCATTTCATTTCTAACACCTACAACTTGAATCAGTGGCCAATATGATATACCAGACAACCACCAGGCCAGCTTTTGTCCTCTGATTCTTTACAAAGATTGGCAAGGTTGGAATTAGCCAAGTTCAAGTGGGAATTGGTACTGGAAAATTGGAATTGGCTCTTGGTTCAGTCTATGATCCAAGAAGCAGTGCTGTGAAGGACAGCAAGGGCCAAAAAGCCAGCAGAACTGAGGAGTTGCGATGCCAGAGTATAGCCAAGCAAGAGCCAAGGACTGGGAATTTGGAAGCTGCTGCAATAACTGGAGCTGTGGCTTCAGGCCATGGGGTAAGCTGGTTTAATGCTGCTGGATAACCTCTCTGCCCAGAGCTGCTGTCATGGAGCCAAGATTTTTGTGTACTGGCTCTTTCTTTATATAGTGGTGCCTCTCAGCTCTCAACAGTTAGAAAGCCTGTTCTTAACAAAAGAGAAGATTATTTAGGGGTATCCTAGCCACACTTCATTAGGTTGGTACTCAGATTTGATCCTTGGACTGAAAAAGACCACCAGGTTTTTGCATCATATAGATTACTTCACTTAGGCCCTCATAGATTTGCTTGCACTGAGTTGCACCATATTAAGGCTTTTAGTTTTATTAAAGTTATCCAGGAGAGTCAGGGAAATGATTGAATCCCTGAAAAATGCTTTTGAATATCATTTTTATTGGATCATTGGGAATTTCCTTTGTAAAGCTCCAGAAAAAAAAAAAAAATTCGATTACAGTTCAGTGAAATTGTCATTTTTGACCAGGCTAGTAGAAAGCTCAAAACAAAAGATGAACTCGGTTACAAAGCCAGATTATTTCCTGAGTTTGCATATTTGTGTTCTCCTCTTTTCCTTGGTCTTATTTATCTACTCAAATCCCATCTAAAAAATGGGAGGGAAGGCAAGGCACAGTGGCTCACAGCTGCAATCCCAGCAATTTGGGAGGCAGAGGTGGGAGGATCGCTTGAGTGCAGGAGTTTGAGACCAGCCTGAGCAATATGATGAAAACCCATCTTTACAAATAATACAAAAATTAACCAGGTGGGTATGGTGGCTTGCAACTGTAGTCTCAGCTACTCGGTAGTCTGAGGTGGGAGGATCACTTGAGCTCAAGAGGCAGAGGCTGCCTTAAGCCAACATTGTGCCACTGCATTTAAGCCTGGGCAACAGAGGAGAACCTTTTGGAAAGGAAAAGGGAAAGGCAGAAGGAAGGGAAGGGAAGAGAAGGGAAATGGAGGGAAGGAGAGGGGAAGGGAGGGAAGGGGAGGGGAGGGGAGGGGAGAAAGGAAACGAAAAAGAAAAATTCTTTTCTATAAAAAAGAGGGGATAATAAATCCAATGAATAAGCTAAAATTTTGGCAGAGTGCCCATTATTTTCCAAATGCAAGGAAATTAGGACCTAATCCCTCTGAAGATACAGAACTGAAACAAAAACAAATTTATTCAGCGACTTTATATAGAAGTATACAGAAGATTTCAACTCAGTACTATAGATCCCGCTATCTGCAGGAAATGCATTCCAAGGGCCTCAGTTGATGCCTGAAACCACAGATATTATCAAAATTTACATACACTGTTTTTCCATTTACATACATATGATAAAGTTTAATTTAAAAATTAATGACATCAAGATATTAACAATATCAAATAATAAAGCAAAACAAGTATAACAACATAGTGCAATGAAAATATGTGAATGTGGTCTCTCTCTCTGTCTGTCTTTCAAAATATTTTCAGTTTGTGGTTGACCATGGATAACTGAAATCACAGAAAGAAAAATTGTGGATAAGAAAGGACTACTGTAACTTACAATAAAAGACCCCTTCCCCCTGTAAACATTCAGATACAAGTCATGTGTGACTTTTAGTGTATCATTAATGTTAGTTACATTCACCCTATTGTACCTTCTCAGTAGTAATTTGATGTTGTTCCATTATAAGTTCCCCACATTCCCCTACCTAGGTCCTATGCCAAACTCCAGCTTCATTTTATTATCTAGTTATCTTTTTAGCAATTTTAAGTTTATCTTCTTCTTTTTTTTTTTTTTTTGAGACAGTCTCACTTTGTCGTCAAGAGTGATGTGGCACAATCTCGGCTCACCACAACCTCCGCCTCCCAGGTTCAAGTGATTCTCCTGCCTCAGACTCTAAGGTACTACAGGTGTGTGCAACCAATCCCAGCTGATTTTTGCAATTTTAGTAGAGATGGGATTTCAACATGTTGGCCAGAATGGTCTTAATCTCTTGACCTCATGATCCACCCACCTCAGTCTCCTAAAGTGCTAGGATTACAGGCGTGAGCCATTGCATCTAGCCTTAAGTTTACCTTTTTTTTAATGGTCTCCTTAGTGGAGAAACTCGATGGCTTGACTAGAATTTGACTTTTATTTATATATGTATTAAACCAAAACAAAAATTGTTAAGTATCCTGTCACAGGAGAAAAAGAAGACAGAGCAGTTGTCTTCTTTGAAAGTGGTAATCCTCTATGACACTACATTATTCCAAAAGCTAGGTATCAGAAAACTATCCTTCACATTTGCCTGTCACCACTTTCCAAGCCCAAACTGATAAACCTGAGAAGTTAATTTTTGAGCCTGTGTTTCTTTATTGGTAAGATAGAGATACTACTATTCTCCTTTAGTAGCAGTGAATTTTAATTGAAATTTCGTGCATGAAGTTAATTGTAAAGTCATTATTCAAGGGTGAATTTCCATTTGTTCATTTTCAAGGGACCTGCTGAGACTGGAGAGAATTTGTGGAGTATTGAAGTTGTGTCCTGACTGTGCCTCACCCTGTGACCTTAGTTACTTAACTTTCCCAGACAACAAGCTTCTCACTGGAAAAGTCAACTTCCTATCTGCCTCAGCAAGTTGTTACCTATAGTCACCTTACTGCATTACAACACCTGACCTTATTCCTACCTATCTGTAATTTACTACCCATTTATCAATTGCTTTCCACTCCTTTCTGCCCACTACCATCCCCAGACTCCATATCCATTTTCTGCTCTGTACGTCTACAAGATCAGCTTTTCAAAATGCCACAAATGAGTGAGATCATGTAGTATTTGTCTTTCTGTACCTGGTTTGTTTTACCTAATATGATGACCTCCAGGTTTATCCTTCTTGCTGCAAATGACAAGATTTTATTCTTTTTAATGGCTGAATAATATTCCACTGTGTATATATACCACATTTACTTTATCCATTCATCTATTGATGGATACTTAGATTGATTCTAAGTGGCTGTGGTAAAGAATGCTGCAATAAACATAGAAGTATAGACATTTCTTGAACATACTGATTTCAGTTTATTTGGGTAAATATCCAGTAATGGATTACTAATTATATGGTAGTTCTATTTTTAATTTTTTGAGAAACTTCCATACTGTTTCCCATAATGGCTGTGCTAATTTACATTTTCACCAACAGTACATAAGGATTCCCATTTCTCCACATCCACATCAGCATTTCTTATTTTTTTATTATGATCATTTTAATTTGGGTAAAGTGATATCTCACGTGGTTTCGATTTGTATTTTCCTGATGATCAGTGATATTGAGTATATTTTTTATATACCTATTGGTTTTTTATGTCTCTCTTTAAGAAAAGTCTCCTAGGTATTTTGCCCATTTTTAAATCAAATTATTTGTTATTTGTTTGGATTTTGCTGTTGAATTGTTTGAGTCCCATATATATTCAGGATATTAACCCCTTGTCAGATGCATAGTTTAAAAATGTTTTCTTCCATTCTGTATGTTGTCTCTTCACTCAGTTGATTGTTTCCTTTTTTATATGTAAGCTTTTTAGTGGAATCTGATTTGTCTGTTTTTGCATGTGTTGCCTGTGCTTTTAAGTTCTTATCCAAACAATCCCTACCCAGACCGTTATCCTGAAGTGTTTCTCCCATGTTTTCTTCTTGTAGTTTTATAGTTTCTCATCTTATGTTTAAGTATTTAACCCATTTCTTGTTGATGTTTGTATGTGATGAGAGATGGTGGTTTAGTTTCATTCTTCTGCATGTGGATAACTAGTTTTTCCAGCACCATTTTTTTGAAAAGAACATTCTTTCCCCAATGTCTGTTCTTAACACTTTTGTTGAAAATCAGTTGGCTGTGCGTGAATTTATTTCTGAGTTATCTATTCTGTTTCATTAGTCTCTCTCTCTCTCTCTCTCTCTCTCTCTCTCTCTCTCTCTCTCTCCCCCCTCTCTCTCTCTCTTTCTCTCTCTCTCTCTCGTGTGTGTGTGTGCGCCAATACCTTGTTTTGGTTACTATAGCTTTGTAGTATAATTTGCAGTCTTGTAGTGTAATATTTACAGCTTTATTCTTTTTGTTCAGGATTTTTTATCTTTTGCTACTCAGGATTTTTTGTGGTTCCATATGCATTTTAGGGTCTTTTTTTAAGATAGCTCTGTAAATAATGTTATTGGTATTTTGTTAGGGATTGCATTGACTTTGTAGATTGCTTTAAGTAGTATGGACATTGTAACAATTAATTCTTCCAATTTCTGAACACAGAGCACCATTTCGTTTATTTGTTCCCTCTTCAATTTCTTCTATCAACGTTTTCTAGTTTTCATTGTACAGATCTTTCAGTAGACATTTAAATTTATTCCTAGGTATTTTTTGTAGCTATTGTAAATAATTGCTTTCTTGATTTCTTTTTCAGATAGTTTACCATTGGCATACAGAAACACAATTGATTATTGTTGAGTTGATTTTTTGTCCTACAAATTTACTGAATTCACTTATTAGTTCTAAGAGTCTTTGTGGAGTCTTTAGGGTTTTCTATATATAAGATCATGTCCTCAACAAACAAGAACAATTTGACTTCCTCCTTTGCAGTTTGGATGTCCTTTATTTCTTCTCTTGCCTAATTGCTCTGGCTAGAACTTCAGAACTATATTGAATAAAACTGGTGAAAGTCATCATCCTTGTCTTATCCCAGATCTTGGAGAAAAGCTTTCAACTTTCCACCATTTAGTATGATGGTCAGCCATGGGATTGTCATATATGGCTTTATTGTGTTGAGGTACATTCCTTCCATATTTAACTTATTAAGAGTTTAATATTAAGGAGTGTCAAATTCTATCAAATGCTTTTTCTGCATCTATTGAGAGGATCATATAGTTTTTGTCCTTGACCCTATTGATGATGTATCACATTCATTGACTTCCATATGTCAAACCATCCTTGTGTCCATGGGATGAACTCATTTGATCATGGTGTGTTATCTTTTTAATGTCCCGTTGGATTTGGTTTGCTAGTATTCCATTTACATCCAAGGTTATTATTGATAAATAAAGACTTACCCCTGCCACTCAGCTAATTGCTTTCTAGAAATTTTGTGGATCTTTTGTTCCTCTCTTTCTTGTTGTTAACCTTTGTGATTTGGTGGTTATCTGTAGTAATAAGCTTTGATTCTTTTCTTTTTCTTGTTTGTATATCTGCTGTATTTTTTTTCCTTTGTAATTACTTGGTCATACATTAAAATTTTATACTTATAAGAAGACTAATTTAAGCTGGTAAAAGGTTAAATACAAATATTCTAGACATTTACCCTTGCCTCCCACAATTTATTTTTTTGCCTAAATTTCCGTCTTTTACACTGTGTATTTCTTAACAAGTTATTGTAGCTATCATAATTATTGGCCATTTTGACTTTTATTCTTCATACTAGAGATTTGAAACATTATATGCCACCATTACAGTAATAAAGCACTCTGAATTTGATTATGAAACTCACCTTTGAAAACTCACCTTTACCTGTGGGTTTTACTTTCACATGACTTCATGGTCATAATTAGTATCCTTTTGCTTCCAGTTGAAGCATTTGCTTAAGCATTTCTTGTACGGGTGGTCTAGTGGTGATGAATTCCCTCAGTTTTGCTTGTCTAGAAAATACTTTGTCTTCTTCATTTCTGAAGGATAGACTTGCTGAGTATGCTATTCTTGATTGACAGTTCTCTTTTATTGTTTATCATCCCATCCTCTCCTGGCCTGCAAGGTTTCTGCTGAAAAAAAAAAAATGTTGGTAGTCTAATGGAGATTCCCTTATCACATATAAGGGAATTATGTGACTGGACACTTTTCTCTTGCTGTCTTTGACTTTTGATAGTTTAATTATAATGTTCATTGAAGAGGACTCCTTTGGATTGAATCTAATTCAGGCCCTTAGAGCTTCATGAGCCTGAACACCTATATCTCTCCCAAAACTCGAGAAGTTTTTAGCTATTTTTTAAAATAAGCGTTCTGTCTGTTTTTAATCTTATTTCTTTCTGAAATGTCCAGGACATTAATATTTGTTCACTTACTAGTCTCCCATAAGTCTTGTAGGCTTTCTTTGCTCTTTTCCATTCTTTTTTTTTTTTTTTCCTTTTCTGCTCCCCTCTGACTGAGTTATTTCAAACTACTTATCTCTAAGATCAGACATTCTTTCTTCTGCTTTATCTAGTCTGTTGAGGTTCTCAAGTGTACTTCTTATTTTATTGAATGAAATCTTCAACTTCAGCATCTGTTTGTTTTGTTTTTATTGCTTCCCTTTGTTAAATTTCTCATTCAGATAATTAATTGATTCCCTAATTTCATTGAATAATATACGTGTATTCACTTGTATATCACTAAATTTCCTTAAGATCATTATTTTGAATTCCACTTTAGACAATTTGTAAATTTCCATGGGGGGTTAGTCACTGAAGAGTTATTGTATTTATTTGGTGGTATCATGTTTCCTTGCCTTTTTATGTTTCTTGTATTCCTACATTACCATCTGTATCTCTAGTGGAATGATTGCTTCTTTTAATTTTACAGAGTCACTTTCTGTGGAAAGATTTTCACCTGCAGATGTGTCCTAGGGTGTTGGTTATGTAGGGCGCACTGGCTTTGGTTCCACATGGGCACGATAGTGTAGTCTCTGTAGTTATTACAGCTGTAGCCAATATCAGCAATGCCAGTGACAGCCTAAGTGACCTAATGTTCAGAAGTTTGTGTGGCTACTTGAGCATAGCCTCATTACTGTGGACAGGGACACCAGGCTGGTCTGCGAGCTACAGGTGCACCAGGGCTGCTCCTTCACTGGGTTGGGCATGATGTTCCCACTGGACAAGACCATCTATTCCATGCAGATGCAGTATGCCTTGAGGGCTTATGCACCAAGGTTATAGCTGTTCCACTGGGCCTATGCTCTGAGTAGCCAGGATTGGGCACCTCAGCCACTAGGATGAAGATGGAGTGCCTTATAGGAAGTTTTGTCCAAGGGGGTAGGGAGCTGTAACTGCTTGGCTGGGCAATGGTGCACTACCACTTGTGAGCACAGTATAGTGTTGGCAGAGTCTCAGAGGTAGGGAGATGCAGTGGCTACTTGCTTCCAGAGCAGGACATACTCTTGCAGTGTCTCCAGTCTGAAGATGGCACCATATAGCAGCAGCTTGAGCAGAGAAGCAAAATGTGGGTGCCTTCTTTGGAGTAATGCAGTCATGTGAACTGCTGAAAACTCCCTATACTGGGCTCAGAGCTTGGAAGAACTGTAGGCTTCTCCAGCAGCAAAGACTGTAGGTATTCATAACTTCAATTGGGGATGAGGGAAGTGGGTGCTGGGAGTTTCTTATCTTTTCCCCACAGGGAGAGTTCCTTCTGATTCTATGCTGATCCAGGTTGGGGAGACCAGGAGGCAAAGTCAGGGTATTTCATTCCCTTTTCTGTGCATCCATTTTGAGTCACTATCCTTTACAGGATCTCTACCATTCATCTCCTTTACTCCAGCACTCTCCTTCAAATAATCTAGTTGAAATGTGGTTGGTTATTATTTGGTCCCTTTGTATTAGGAGAGGGGATAAGCTTTACACACCTCTTGTTAGCCGTCTTGCTGATGCCATGCTCAATATGTATTTTTTAAAATTCAAGATTGCTGTTTACTAAAAGAGATTCTAGTGAATACCTCTAAGTTAATAGTTATTAACCAGATCTACTCTTTTTAGAATGACAGAGTCCTCAGTGTTATAGCTATTTCCATAGAATATACACAAAAATATAATTGTTAAAATAATTTATAGAAGCCCTATCTCCGGAGTTGCCACTGAAGTGATAACAGGCTAAAAGTATAAATACCCCATTTTTTCCAGGTCTGTGACAATCCTATTAATTTTGTGACACTACAACCTACAAAATTTATAGGTTGTCACATGACAACCTATGAAAGGTTAACAGTTGCTAACACTAGTCATCAATCTATCATTCATCCAAGTCTGTCCTCACCCCCAATTTTACTTACACAAATACACATTGTTCTCTAAACTCTAAAGTCAACATTATCATTATTTTCTGCCTTCTTAATAAGAATAAGGAAAATTAAAATGAAATGCAGAGTATTAAAACACATATATTGACTACTTGGGAGGCTGAGGTGGGAGAATAGCTTGATATATATGTATGGCCAGGTGCGGTGGCTCATGCCTGTAATTCTGACACTTTGGGAGGCCAAGATGGGTGGATCACAAGGTCAGGAGTTCGAGACCAGCCTGGCCAAGATGGTGAAACCCTGCCTCTACTAAAAATACAAAAGTTAGCTGTGTGTGGTGGCGAGTGCCTGTAATCCCAGCTACTAGGGAGGCTGAGGCAGGAGAATCATTTGAACCCGGGAGGTAGAGGTTGCAGTGAGCTGAGATCATGCCGCTGTACTCTAGCCTGAGTCACAGAACAAGACTTCATCTTAAAATATATACATATATTACATATATGTATATATTTTATATGTGTGTGTATTTACATATATATATGTATTATATGGGTGTGTGTTTATGTACATATATATGTATTTTATATATATATATATAATATATATATATATATATATATATACCTTCTTGCACTAAAGTTTCTGTAGTCAGTGGTTCACAGATGATTAAGCATTTGATCTATGCTTCAAAGTCCTAAGAATTTGTCACTAAATATTCAAATTCTCTGCACAAATATCAGTAATTCAAATGTGTGGGTGTACAAATACACATGAATGTCTGTATGTATGCTTTTACACCTACATATATATACACATGCATAGCATGTGTATCTATGTCCTGCATGTACATATATACACACTTTGTTAAACTCTGAACAGATTACATTTTTCTTTCTATAACTGCCAAAATGGAAAAATACTTTTTGAAACAGCAGGAAGGCAAGAAATAGTACACTTAGAACAATAATTTATCAGGCTGAACAGAGGCCAGACTCTTGGTGTCCAGTCTCTTGATCTTATTATTTATCACACAGCACGACCAAAAAAGTAGGGACAGAGGAGAGAGGGAACAAAAGGCCCTCCTGCAAGGACAGACAAAACCAGCCATTGATTGGATTGTATCTGATTGTTCACTGTCCGGTGCACCTGTGCCGTTTCTCACCCCTTTCAAAATCTTGATCCTAAGGGTTGAACAGGGCTCATCTTGCAAACAATATCCAAATTGAGATCGGAGGAAAGACAAAAGCTAAATTTATCCTGACACTTTCTTCATTCCAAGCTCCCACTTTCCTCTGACGCACAATTGTCATTTTCAAAGGAAAGAAAGCTATTTTCAATAATGAAAAATGGATTCCCCTTCCCACCAATATCAGTACAACTGCATCCCACAGAAGTATCACTTATGGAACCACAAGCAGGAAGGCAGATGTCATTGTGTCCTCTCATCTGTGCTTATTTTTCACAGAGCTTTCACAGCAAAGGCAGGAAATAGGAGTGGGGGAAGAAGGCTCCAGCTCGACTGGAAAGATTGTATAAAATCTCCCAAGAAAGTGGTTTATTTTCACTGAAAAAGAAAAATTATTTTTATTGGATTAACATTAGTTCTAAAATTGAACCCAATTCCTACTGGGCAAGATCCAAAAAAAATCCTGGTTTGATGAAAACACGTTCTAGAATAATGTCAATGTGCTGCCCTTCCTTTGACTTGAAGTGACTGTTCCGTAACATTGCAGCCATTAAGTTACAATCTTGCATCCAAGCAAAGCAAACTGACAAAATCTTCAGTAATCTATAAATGTATTTCTATAAACCATATTAGGAAAAACATTATATATGGACATGATACTACCTGACCCATATCTTGAAACCAGATAAGTAAATAATTGATCATTTTTTGTAAATAAATATTTGCTAGGACATCATAATATCAGCTAAAAATTTATGGCTGAGCCATCAACTGTGTATAATAGGAATAATTTGACTCTTGGTGTCAACCATACTTGTATGAATTGACATATTGATGCAACTTTCTGAAAGTTTGTTCAGTAAAATATACTAATGTCTATGAGGGTATTTGGAAGACTAGCAAACAAAATAATAAATATGTTAAGTGCCAGGAATATTACAGGTATTAAATTATAGTTTTCACATTATTATGATTACCATTATGATTCACTATTAGTTTGCAGACTGCTATTAGTAATCAAATATTACTAATAATATTAGCATTATATTGATTATATGTGTTTATAAACATGATTACTAATAACATTATCATTATTTTTGTTAGTAGCATTTTAAGAATTTAACTCAACTCTGGAATGTTTTCAATATAGAATGCCTGCTACAACAGACCTGATTCTTTTAGAAAAATAATTTAAGAAACAGAAAGCTAAATATGATGAATAAGACAGAAGCTTTAAACCGCTATGCATTGAAAGCTAGATTATTCTAATAGACATAATAATTAAAGCACCAAAGCCTGTAATTTCTCACTGAAAAGACAGAATGAGAAGGAAATAGTCAATGATGTATAAAAAGAAAGTCACTCTTGATTACCCCTTATTCAGTCTATTTCATGCAGCCATGCTTGAGGATCCAAAAGGTGACCCGGAGGCTGGTGGTAAAATATATTTCTGCTCCTCTGAGAAGCTGTTAATTCAACAGGCTGTGAACAGCTCCCAAGTTCTCAGCAAAGAACTATACACTTCCGATTATATTCTTGACATGGGCAAATGAGAGAACACACATCCAGGAACTGAGAATGATGACAAGCCCAAAGGAAAATGAGGCCCCCTGCTGCTGTCTCAGGGACTCATTCTGCACCAACCCTCATTCTCATTTCATTAACCTCACAAAAACAGGCCATTGCATTTTACTCAGTCTAATTTTTTAGACAAAACTTATAGTTTAATAAAGGAGCTTTAGCATATTATTACTTCCATTTTGCTAAGGAGTCTTAGACAAAGAGACATTAAGTCACATGCCTAAGGCAACATACCTAGAGAACTAAAGATTTGGGGCTGGAGTCCAGGAATATTATGCAGGTATGGAACTGCATAGTCTAGATTCTTAACCCTAGCCACCTGCCCTTTTTAGGCATAACAGTTTTAAGCAGATGTTGAATGTGAATGTCAGAGCTGCAAACAAGGGTTGGCCCACAAACAGCAGAATTCACAAATGCTTTACATAAACTGAGTGTAAAATGAACATGTGATACAAAATGTGAATGGGAATTGCCATATTGCAGTATCATCTCCTAACCTAAGGACTACAGAGATGTACTATAAATCACAAAGGTCATCTGTAAACCCAGCACTTTGGGAGGCTGAGGTGGGCAGATCATGAGGTCAGGGGTTCAAAACCAGCCTAACCAACATGATAAAATCCTGTCTCTACAAAAAAATACAAAAATTAATCTGGCTTGGTGGTGTGTGCCTGTAATCTCAGCTACTCAGGAGGCTGGGGCAGGAGAATCGCTTGAACCCAGGAGGCAGAGGTTGCAGTGAACCAGGATCATACCACTGCGTGCCAGCCTGTGTGACAAAACAAGACTTCATCTCAAAAAATTATAATAATAAAATAATCACAAAGGTTAATCTAGACTAGATAATGGGATCAACTTCAAGGTGAGAATTTTTCATTTTCAAAGTAAGAATTTGTGAAGCTAAGCACGTGCACACATACACGCACACACACACACACACACACACACACACACACACACACACATAATACAATCATGGTTAAACAATATACCCAGTTGTAAGTTTCTTGAGGCCTAAGATCCCAGTAATACGTGCTTTAAATCTCCATGACAGAGAGCTTAACAGGTATTTTTAAGTGAATTAAAAAGCTGAAGCTGGCTTTGAAAAAAAAAAAGATGGAAAAAAATAATACTATTTACACAACTTTTTATACCTTTATGATTCTGCAGGAAACTTCTCAAATTTTTTTCCAGTTTTCTTTAATATTGTTTTGTCTCTCATTAAGATAGAACTGGCCAGAATCTCTTGAGAATAGCTCTTTTCCAATTTAAATGATTCTTATTAAACAAACCTGGATAAGAAAAGCTGTTTTATCTTAATACTTTTTAGAGATAACTGAATCATAGTATTTAATCAATGACCCAGTTTGTCAAACAAATATTTAAAAGTGTCAAGTGACTCACTGGAATACAATATCAATTCATGGCAACATTATTTAGGGTTTTAGAATGATGTGCCTGATTAAGGAATCATTTTAAAGATCTTTCCTCTTTGTATAGAAAATGATGATAAGGAAAAAGAATTAATACAGTTTGGGGTTATAAATGACTCCCTTTTAAAATGGGGTTCACCAGGCTCACTGGGCATGGCAGCTTACACCTGTAATCCCAGTACTTTGGGGGACCAAGGTGGGTGGATCACTTGAGGTCAGGAGTTCGAGACCAGCCTGGCCAAGATGGTGAAACCCCATCTCTACTAAAAATACAAAAGTTAACCAGGTATGGTGGCAGGCACCTGTAGTCCCAGCTACTCAGGAAGCTGAGGCAGGAGAATCGCTTGAATCTGGGAGGAGATTGCAGTGAGCCAAGATAGAGCACTGCACTGCAGACTGGGTGATAGAGTGAAACTCTGTCTCAAAAAATAAAAAATAATAATAAAATGGGTTTCTTTGACAAGAACCATGATACATATGAAGAGAGCCAGAGACTGGCACCAAAATCAGCTATTGTACATTACCTGTCAGGAGGATACCTCAAAAGGCGGGCATTCGTCTCCACAAAATTCAGTTGCTAGTTGAAAAGGTTAATATCCTTTTAAACAAACTATTCACCAGAGGGGGGAGAAAACATGAACTTACTAATAAAATCAATCTGAGCTTCAAAATCAATTTAATACTGTGTATTAGGAGGAAACTATATTCGTTATCTTTAAATATTTAGCTGACAGATTGTTTATCTTCAATCACAGATCTGTATCTGCTGTTTAGCTCGTAGAACTAAAAATATTCACTTATTTGGCACATTCTCCTGGTGAAATTATTGGCAGAAATTTTAAATTAGGTAGAAATCTTATGTTTGAGAATGCAAAAGTGGGTTGGGCTTTTTTTTTTTTTTTTTTTGCTATTTTTCTTGTTCTTTTTATTTGTTTCTTCATAATAGGAAGTTTATAAAGACGCCAGTAAAAGCTAAAGCATCAGTATTGAGAATAGAGGAAATAGAATGATTCTCAGCTTAATAAATCATTTCACAAACATACGTGTGTGTATATATTTTCCACTTTAAGTAGCAGGTCTAAGCCAAGAACTTTGGTATCCTTTATACTTTAAAAAAATAGCACTTTAATTACTTCACAATCATATGAATTAAGCAAATGAAAACTACAAAGAGGCATGTTTTTTTGGTGGTTTTCGTATCTTCACAGCAAATTGAAGCCCACACATAAATGATCAGAGAGCCAGTTTTCAAGCTTACTGTCTTCAAGAGAAAGACAGATTCTAGCTGTCACTTCAAGAGTCATCTAGTTCACAGCAACCAGCAGCAGGTAACTAGCGACCCTGATGAGGGACAGAAACAGCACCCATAGAGGACACCTTGCCTAGCAGAATTTTTTGACACCACTGAATTCCAGAGGGACGGCTTCACAGAGACAAAGACAACTTGAGGGTAACTCAGCTGTCTGTAGGTTATCTCTAGCAATTCTGGAAGATGTATTCTGCATTTTGTTGTTATCTAAAATATCCAACTCCCTATACTTTGATTTAGACATTGAGATGTCTCCCTTCTCCCTGTATCCATACTGGCACTGGTTAATATAATCTTCACAGGACACAATCCTTAGATCTGTGTTAGGGGTATTGTTCATATAACTTCATGGCACTATTCCATTCACATAGCACCCACCCAGAAAAATGGCAGCTGTCATCCTTTCTCTTTGCCCCTCCTTGAGAATCCCCTACCAACTATTTCCATAATAGTTCCATACCAACTATTATGGAAAACCTTGGCTTTCTTAGAAAACATGTATGTTTAGAATTAGAAAAAGAGAAGACATTATGAAAAATAAAAATCGTAATGGGGACTTGAAAGAAACATAGTTAGGCTGATTTCTTTACTGCAGAATTTCTCAGAGCCTTTAACAATTAATGTACAAGTTACTGTATGAGGGGCTGTTAGAGAAGGAATTGTTTTTAAGTTGCTATGCCTACTGGATAGTTCTCTGCTTAAAAATTGTATCAGCCCATATATACTTTACATTGTCACACTGATGAAGATACATACCTCACTCCTGCCCTCCATTACAGTTTTATTTAGAACACACGCATCTTCTTTTTAGAAGTCAAATACTTTGGGAAGGTAAGAAGATTGGTTGGTCATGTTTTATACCTTAATGTGATTTACCTGGAGAAGTTCTCATTGTGGGAAATTACACTGGTAAACTGAACTACATCAGTCTTGGTTTAGAAGGAAAGGGGGAAGATGGTTTTAGAGCACTGTGCAGGTGCATGGATGGGTACATTTATGGGTGTGTGGAGCAGCAGGAGGGACTGGGTGCCTGGGGAGGTGAGAACTATGTGTGTGGTTTTATTTTTGTAGGTGTGGATTAAGTTGGGTTGGAGCTTGTGGGGGAAGTGATAGAAGAGTAAATACAAACCCAACTCTGCTTATTTAATAAATAGGTATATTTTCCATAAATATATCCATCTTTTTCCCATACAACAAACATTCCTACTCTCAAAATTTTAACGAATTGAATTCTAGGATCCCTGAATTCAAAGTTTAGCCACACTTGGGTTAAATACACTAAAGGTGGCTAAGACCCTAACTTTCATTTTTTTTTGAAATATTATATTTTTATTTATGGCATATAAATGAAAACAAAACCTTTTCCCAAAAGGCTACATAAATATCTTACTTCAAGTATTGTAAAACATGTTATTTTATATTTTTCCTGATATGACTTAGTTTCAATAAATATTTTGTTGGAAAACCATTTTTTCCCCAACTATAATAGTGATGCAAACTCATTATAGAAAACTGGGAAGCTATAAACATGTTTAAAGTTGAAACTGAAAATCGCCTAGCATTTGTTTCTATGACAAAATATCTTCTAAATTTCAGAACATGAACTTATAGGTAGGTGAACTTTTCCAATATAATCTATTGTAATATGTAGTCTACTTAGTTTTTTTTTTCCACTCAGTCATTTTTCCCAAACTCGATTAACAAATCCATCCTCCTAAATGTGGGAATATAATTACTAGTCAGAGAGATATGTGTATCTGAAAAGTTTATATTACCATTTTTCATTTGGAGAGCTCAAGCTATTGCCAAAGTGCAAAAGACATGAAGCTCCAGAAATATTTAGTAACTTGTCTATAAGATTATAATAAAATCGAGACAATATTATATAATGATACTCTAGCTTAAGTACAAACAAACTAAAAACTCTATCATAGGTAGTTATAATATTGAAAATTGGAGATGATTCTATTAAAATGCAACCCTCTTCCCCAGTCAATATAAAATGCATGTTTCTTGTTAGAAGACTATGTTACCTATATTTTCTTATTTTCTGTATCCCTGATGCTCTGGTATCTGGAGTCTCTTTAACTGCGCAGAGACTGCCCTTCCTCTCCAAGGACAGCCAATTCATAGAGATTAGCAAATGACTAACCATGGGGCAAAGCTTTCACTTGTCAACTCACCAATCCAAAGCCCACAACTCCCCCTCACCTCTTCTATTTGGCTTTTAAACTCCAGGCCAATATTCCCCTATCCTAATCACTACAGGGCCAGTTACCAAACAACTCAGGACAGCCTCAAACCTGAAAACTCACTGAAATTATTCAAACAAGCTCATCCTAAACCTGCTTACCCTGCCTCACCCATTCTTCCTTGCAGAAACCACAATAATGCCTCCGACTCATGCTTTCCTCCCACTCTCTCGGCCTCCTCACTGCCCAGGTGCTTCTCCTAGTGCACCTGCATGGTGCTCTGTGCCCCCTTCTCTTGAGAACCGTGAATAACAATTATCTTTTCGATGGCAATTGTCTCCTGATCTGTTAGTCTCATCCTACCTGAATAATAGTAAAAAGCAGTTTAAAACAATGACTTTAAATTCATGTCAATCAGTGAACACATAAGGTTGTTTTCAATTCAAAACCTCTATAAATAACAGAGGGTGACATATACATCTGGAAGTCCAATTTGTCTTTTTTTAAGTACCTCTTATTATAATAAAATATTAGGATGTATGAAAATTTCAATCCTTTATCAGTTTAGCTACTAACTGCGAGGTCTGAGCTGTAATGCCCTTATTGGTAAAATGAGGGATTTGAATTAGATAATCCCTAAAAATCCTTCTAGATATATCATATCATTGCTTAGTGTTTCTGCTAATATATTTTTATTAACAAAATCCTCTTTGTTAGATGACTCAGGCCAACCTAAAGCACAGTGGGAATGTTATTTTGTCTATTGCCAATATTGCCAATGCACTTGAATTTCTCCATGGCAGTTACTGGGTTTTACTAATTTTTCTTTTCTCATCCCTGTTATGGTCCAGCAACAGAAGCTCAACAAGAAACACAACGACTGACTGGATCGAATTACAATGAGCTTCCTATTGCATAAAAATAGATGGACGTGAGAATAAGATTATGAAAACCATCATTTTCACTGTACCCTGAATAAGAAAACTCTACACCAAAATACTTAATGCAAGTCTTTTTGCTAATAAATGATTGGATATTTGTAAAACAAAAGAATCAGTCAACTGTTACTAGAAATATTCTCAACAACTAAGAGATGTCAAATGAAAAGCTTCTTAGGAATTTTTATTTTTGGTTGCTTTAGGGTTTTGAGGGAATTTTTTCAACATGACTGGTTATGGGTTTGCAGTATTATTTCAGAGACTGATTTAAAATTTTTTATCCAATAAAAAGGAACAATTGGCATTTTTAATTTTATAGAAAAATGAAAAAAATATTAATCTGCAGCCATGCCAAAAAGGCAAACAAAAAGAGCAGCTTTTAATTAAATCTAAGGGATAGAAGTCTTAGTACATTTTTCATTTCTCTCTTCATTCCTCTCTCACTCACTAGCTGAATGCTGCATTGTAACTGTTCCTTTCCTGATTTACATTTTTCTCTCTTCAGAAGGAAGAATATTAAAAGTCACAATAGTATACATTTTAGAAGAAAATTTTAATTACTAATTCATAAGAAGTAATATTCATGTGCCTAGTATGTTACATGATCTAAATTAAAATACTAAGTTGAATTTGCTCTGGGGGATTTTAATACCAGATAATATAGGTAAAAGGATATATGGATGTTTTTGATGTCCCGTAAGAGAAAATTCTGAGTTTCAACAGGTAAATACATTTCAGTATCTGAATAAAGTGTCCTCTGTAATCTTCGTTTTGGGGAGGGCTATATCATTGAAATGAGATCTAAGTAACTGAAGTCAATCTCAGATTGTTCCTGATCCTGGCCGCTAACCAGCTTTAGGGTACTTTGAACCTCTCTTTCTTTAAAAGAAATGGCAATTGGAGAAACTCTTCCCGTGATTTGTCATAGGAATTTAGGTGCACACGTTAAAAGGAGACTAGAAAAATAAATTGGTTAAGTAAATTGGTTAAAACTGAGTCTGAATTATGCTGTGGTACTCTTTGTGTAATTGCTTTGCTATCTGAGTCTTCTACTTTCTAGACTCCATCCATTTAACAATTTTAATAAGGATGGCAGTTATTAACATAAAAAGAGATCAATGGCCAGCCCAGCTTTAGAAACACACCATAAAAATTAGAAATTCTCAAATGAGTATTCCTAAGATGCAGAACTAAAGCAACTTGAACAGAATCAAAACTCACAGAGAACCTTTCAGAATACCATAACTGTTTCTATATAAGCAAAGTAGATGATTAAGAATTTTACTCAAATGAGTTACAGTTAAATAACCGAAAAATACATACAACAAAAAGATGTGAGACATCATGTGGCAAGAACATTTCTTTAAAATGAAAGGAAGCAATCTCCCTAATTGCAAGCATGTCATCAACATGATCATTTTCAATTACCAGGTAATACAAATGCATTACTTTTTACTATTCCCTAATCCACCTAATGCCTTACACAGAATAAATTCTCAATAAATATTTTTAAACTGATGTGTCTACGATTCTAATTCAATATAAGAAAATCTGTGTATATAATATACTAACAGGCTAAACTAAAAGAAAAGTATATAATCTTTTTAATACAGAGTAAAAGGTAAAAATATACATTCTTCATTTTATTTATATGTAAAATTGGAGATGGAATGTCACACAATGTAAAATATCTATTTTGAACTAAAAATTGTCATCATGGTCAATGAAAACTTTCTAGAAATATTTCTTTAATAGATATTATAGATCTGGCATAATAAAACAAAACTGATACAACATAGTGAAAAAAATGAGACGGATCTGTAGTAATCAACATCTTTCTGGTTCATGCCACCCTATACTGCTTTAGCTCACCTTCTATCAGAAGTTCCCATATGCATCCCATATGTGAGTGTGGGATGTAGGCTTTGGATTCCACGGCTACCAAGGTCTTCCTGATCATTGGTTACATCCACTGAGAAGCAGCCTCCCCCTACTTCTAGATCTCGTGCAGTTGCCCTTGGAAGTCACTCTCAGTAGGCATGGGTGTCACTCTCAGTAGGCATGGATATCACCTCAGTAGGCATGGATATAGCTCAGTGCTAAGGGCACAGTTACCCATAGCAACTCATGATAATGCCAGACCCACCACCACTCACCAGTGCTGGTATCACCATGTCCAAAGCAGGCATGGCTACCGCCTTGGGTCACAGAACACCAGCACCACGCTGCATAGAAGTTGCAAGAACTTCTCTCTGCAACTTTTTCAACATACCATTACTTGATTTACACTACTCTGACCTGTATAGATCATAGAGGTTTCTGAGAGAAAACAATTTTTAATAGTGATCAATTTTTGTAGTATTAATGGGAGATGCAAATAAAAACAAAAATGAGATGTTCTTTCTTGTTTTTTTTTCAGCCACAATCAAGCCTTATGATACCCAGAGAGATGTTCTTTACCTAGTAACTTAGTAATAAAGTTGTAAATTGCTGAATTTCTTTTGGAGCTTAACTATCTTTCAAGAATCACAACATTCATACTTTTAAACTAGTAATTTCGCCTCTGAGGTGTTCCTGAAAAAAATAATGGAACATGGAGAAAAGGTTGCATAATGAAAATGTTATCCCAGCATTATTGATAATTGTGAAAAGCAAAAACAAATTAAATTATCAAAAATAGGAGAATGAGGCCTTGTGCAGAGGACCACACCTGTTACCCCAGCACTTTGTAAGGTCCAGGGAGGGGGATCACTTGAGCCTGGGAGTTCAAGACCAGCCTGGGCAGCACAGTAGGACCTTGTCTCTAAGAAAAAAAAAAAATTAGTGGAATGTGGTGTGCGCACCTGTAGTCCCTGTAGTCCCACTTGCTTGGAAGGCTAAGATGGCAGGATCACTTGAGCCTAGAAAGTCGAGGTTAGAGTGAGCTGTGATTGCACCATTGCACTATAGCCTTGACAACAGAGTAAGACCTGTTTCAAAAATAAATAAATAAGAGAATAAGTACATTAATTCTGAGTGACTGATTGCAGCAGTAAAAGATATAAGTAACTTAAGAAATAAATAATAGCATATCTCTATTAATGTCCACAAATATATAAAAAGTTTAAAAAGGAATATATAAAAATTCTATTTGTTACTGTGACAGGGTTGTAGGAATCATTTTTTCTCCAGTTTTATCTTTGAGGAATTGCTGCTTTACTTTCTAAATTATGACTTCAAAATAAGGTGAAGGATAAATAATGACAACTTATGATTTTTTTACTTAGAAAAATAACATACGTCTTACACTGAGAGTTAGCCTTAGTAGCCTGAAGATAGTGTACTATCAAATGGCAAATTGCCAACTGTTATATTAATCAGAAGTTCGAAATGCTCCTAACCTAACATCCTGGAAATCTGGTTGAGTCTCTTTCAAACCTCCTGCTGAATTTCCTGGCTTTTTTAATCAGCTGTATTTCATTCAGTAAAACTGGCCAGGGTTCTTGGTCAATAAGGAGACACACAGATCCTTCTCCATGGCCTTTGTCTAATATCTCTGCAACTCAGCCAGAGGGAACAGCCCTGTAATTGTGAATCACATTTTAAACTTCTGATTAAAAGTCAACTTGAAATAACTACTGTTGTCAAGCATAACAAAGAGCCGCTGGAGATATTTAAGTCACACTTTTACTGTTCAAAAAGATAGCCCGTTTTACACCATACAAATTGTTTCTTTGTACAGAGCTTAGCTGTTTACTAAATGCTTCCTACCCCTCAATTCAGACAACAACCCTGCAAAATGTGAATATTGTTGCCCTCATGAATAGACGACAGATGAGTGTTGCCAGTTGTAAGGTGTTCCAGTGGGACTTTCAAAAGTACTGGAAGGAATTTGGAAGTCCACAGATAGAGAGGAAGATTTGGATTCTCACAATTATGGGCTGGGTGAACTCGTAAGATAAACTATTAATGATTACTATCGTTGTGATCATTATTGCCCTAACCTGCTGTGACCTGAAAAAAACTAAACTACATTAATACAGTGTTCATGTTTTTTAACATAAACATTTAAGATTATGATTGTCTAATGCCTTGACACTTTTACGTATGAATAGCTATCAAGTCCTGTGTTTGTGCAAGTCATTTTTTTCTATAACAGTAGAACTTTAATGCTTATCCATTGTAATGGACGGAATGTTTGCATCCCCCCAAAATTCCTGTGTTGAAGTCCTAATACCCAACTTGATGGTATTTAAAGGTGTGACCATTTAGAGATAATTGGTTTGGAAGAGGTCTTGAGGGTGAGGCCCCCATGATGGAATTAGTGCCCTTATAAAAAGAGAAAAATATAACAGAATGTTTCCTCTGCCTTGTGAAAATGTAGCAAGGTAGCCATTTGTTAGCTAGTTGATCTTGGACTTCCTAGTCTCCAGAACTGTGAAGAATAAGTGTCTATTGCTTACTCCACCCATGTTATGGTATTTTGTGATAGCAGCCTGAGAAGACTAATATATCCTTAAAAAATAATCTCTTGGTTGGATCTGTCATTCTCAACTGGTGTAGTTATTCTATTCTTGATTCTGATATCTAGATGACTTGTCACTGTTCTAGCTTCATTGTAAGCACTCCTTTGTAAGCCCACCTTCAATGTTTTCATCAGAGTTTTAAATAAAAGGATAACAAACTGTAAAGATTCACAACAACACAAGGTCTTATCAGTTTAATGAGTGAATACTACCTTATAACATATAACATTGGTGTCTGCATCTTGTCATCTAAAACAGAACTTTCCAAATTGTTTTTAGTAATAAGACTTTATTAAAATAAATTTTGTTTCAAAATAGTGAAATAAAAATAAATAGAAGCAGAGTTGCTCTGGTCCATGGTAGACGGTGTGGTGAGAGGCCCATGTCCTTACTTCTTCGTCTTCCTGTAGCAAAGAGAAGGCAATAAAGGAAGGGAAGGCTTCTGAGAGACTCCTGAGGTATCTATATGGATATCCAAAGCTTTTCAAGTTGCACCAAGAAAACCTCTGCACTTAGAAGGCAGTTTGTCAAATGCACTGCTGAAATCAAGGGATGGACTTTCTCCTGACTTACCCATAAAATGCACACACACACACCACACACACACACACACACACACACACACACACACACAGTGAGTTTCTCTTGATTTGTCCTTGGTAAGCCCATGCTGATCCAAAGTAATCATTGTTTTCTTTTATTTCTTTTATAAATGCTCACAGGACATTTTTTCCAGATTATATTAAGGGAGAGTGTCAGACTTGTTGTTCTATAGATTCCAGAGTCTACAATTTCTACATTAAAAAAAAAAAAAAATCTCCAGTCTCTGACACCCCTTCTGTTCTCCACCTGTAACACCTGCGAGTTCTTTGTGAATTCTGGTGTATAATTAATTTATCCAGGGCAATGGTTCTCAAAAATGACTGCATATTAGAATCCCCCTGGGAGATTTTTTAAAATGCCCCTGCCTGGGTCCTCACCTTAGGCCAATTAAATCAGAATCTCTGCAAGTATTTTTAAAAGCTTCTCTTGTGATTCTAATATGCAGCCAGGGTTGAGAACTAGTGATCTAAATCTGGCTTAAATTAATTTTAAATACTTACATGTTCCTTTACCATTCATTCCCTTTCCATAAGCTTCAGTCTCTCTGTTCTTCATTTCCTCATTGAAGATCCTTCTTTATAATTCAGAATTTAAAAGTAAAACCTAAGTTAGCCGTTTTACTTCCTTTTTATTATTTGTTAACCTAACCCTAGCCTACCCCTAAGTTATAGCCTATGCTTTCTGGATACATTGGCTGCAAGTACAGTTTAAAACTCTAAGTTCTTTGCATCTTTCTCAAATCTCTGTTAAATAAAACAATTTCAACAGATTTTTTAAAACCATGTGACTTTTACTATTCTTTTAACCTCACCCACTTGCTTTTTGTCATGTTTCCACCTCTGGTTTTATAGATTCCACACTCAGCAAGAAAATTCCCTTGCTATATTCCAGTCACTATCCAAGCAGGTTTCAATAACAACTATTGCATTATCTTTTCTTTGTTGTGTTACAAATCTGAGTTCACTTTGTGTTTGTTCTCTAGTGTTGTCTTATCAATATCATACTCCACGAATACTATTTCTAATTCTGTCTGCTGCATTTTCTATTTAAGAATTGCTGGGTACCACTTGCACTGTTTGACAGCTCTATATGATAGTTTGGAATTTATAAAGTCCATTCATGTGTATAATTTATTCCCTTTGTGTTTTGTTTTTGCAGTTCCAGCTGGACAGTATTCTACTTTTTCCTAGAACTTCATTGGTAATCGTTTTTACTCAATGTTACACATTATTCTGAGAAATGCTCTACTTTCTCAGGAGCCTATGCAAATTTAAGCTATACTCCAGAAAACACTATCCTCTTTTCAGCATCATCTACGTAGCCAGCTATTCCTATAACAAGACGGCTCTTCTCTTTAAAACCATGACCCCCAAATAGAACAAATGACCAAAAATCTTTTCATGTCCAGCAATGTAAAAGATCACCAAGTCCTTAGAACTTTAGCCCCCTCCCCATGTTAATGGTGGCTTTCTTATTGACTTCTCCTTGAAGGAGCTGAAGATGTGGTTTCTTTCAAAATCATATATTCTTGGAAAACAATGCACTTCCTGCTGAGCCCTGCTAAGCACCCACACTATGAAATTAGGTACCAACCAACACGGAAGGATTCCAGCACTAATGAGATTTCTTACCTTGGGAGTGACTGTCTATCATTCTGACTATAGTTAGTTTTGGTTTACTGCTTTTTTCTATTCTGAGGGTCTTTCTTTCCAGGAAGACCCTCTAACTTGGTGTTTAAAACGGGGTCCACATTTTCTCTTCCTTTGTCACATTTCTATTTGTAAAATTTGAAACTCCAATTTTGAGCCACATTTACATCCCAAAAATTCTTTCATACTGATTTTGTTTTCCTTTTTGTCTACATGCTATTCTTTTGCTCAGAAAGCCAAAAAGCACAGAAAAAAATTCCTTGGTGTACACAGCTCTTGGGGATCCAGAAGAACTTTTGCAGTTTCTCTAGCAAACTACAGTCCATTCTCCTCCATGTCATATACACGTTTCGTCTTAGTCTGTTTTCTGCTGCTGTAACACAATACCACAGACTGGGTAATTTATAAAACAAGTTTATTTTTCTCACTGTTCTGGAGGCTGGAAAATCCAAGGGCATGGCACTGGCATCTGCTTGACCATCTGGTGAGGGCCCTCTTGTTGCATCATCCCATGGCAGAAAACAGAAAGAAGCAAACTTGAGACAAAAATGGCGCTGAATTTATCCTTTCATCAAACGCCAGCTCCCAAGATAAGTCATCCATTCCTGCGATAATCCATTCATGAGGGTAGAGCCCTCATGGCCTAATCACCTCTTAAAGGTCCCACCTTTCAACACTGCTGCATTGAAGAATAACTTTTCAAAACATGAACATTTTAGGGACACATTCACACCATAGCACACTAACTTCCTGCTGTCTTTTATCTCCTTTCGGAAAAATTTACCACCTCTACCTGTTCACATTCTTTGCCTTTATTTTTAAGAGCTGCTATTCTGATAGTTAGCAATTAGTACCTGTAGTGTGGTGACAGGGAAACAGTCCAAAGTTTGGGAAACCAAGGATTCCAGTTCTCATCACTCCCATTAAACTGAATTATCTTGAGAAAGCCATTCCAATGTCTCTAAGAGTCAGAGACTAAGACTCTATAAATAGTGATTCTCCTGCCTCAGTTGAGTAACTGGGGCTACAGGTATAGGCTAGCATGCCCAGCTGTAAGTAGAGTCTTCGTCTCTGACTCTATAAAATGCGTGCAGAGGAAATTGGACTAGGCAGGATTTTCAACTTTATTTATTGATTTTTTAAATCTGTAAGACCTGCCACATGAAATTTTACTGAAAACCTCAAAATATAAAGGAGAAAGAAGAACTGAGGTTGAAGTAGAGCTGAGCCTCACCTGATGAGTGCTGACCACCCTCCCATCCCACTCACTTCATTCCTCCTTAGGGCTGCTCAGTGCCATCAAAGCACCTCCCAGGCTGCACACAGAACCACGTGAAAACAAATCAGAGGTTCTCAAAAGTTAGTGTCTGCAGGAATCATCTCAAATTTTAAAGAGCAAAATAGGCCAGGCACAGTGGCTCACACCTGTAATCCCAGCACTTTGGGAGGCTGAGGCAGGTGGATCACCTTAGGTCAGGAGTTTGAGACCAGCCTGGTCAACATAGTGAAATTCCATCTCTAGTAGAAATACAAAATTAGCTGGGCATGGTGGCACACAACTTTAGTTCCAGCTACTCGGGAAGCTGAGGCAGGAGAATTGCTTTAACCCGGAAGGCAGAGATTACAGTGAGCCGAGATGGCGCCACTGCACTTTAGCCTGGGTGACAAAGCAAGACTCTGTCTCAAAAATAAATAAATGAATAAATAATTAAATAAGCAAATTAGTATGCAACCTCCCTCAAAAAAAATAAAAATAAAAAACCTAGGATTTTGCCATTTATCATTTTTAGGTTGGGATTAAGGATACGGAATGGTAATATAACATCCTAAAAAATATTAAGTCAAGTGAATTCTGAAGTCTCTTCAACTCCCTTTGGTAAGAAATCAGTAAGAAGTCAAGAAAATCCATCACATATCCTGATTCAGTAGCTTTTCATCTGCCCAGTTGTGATACTGGACAAATTACTTTTTTTGTCTCATCTGTAAAATGAGGATATTCATTATAATGACCACCTCAAAGAACTATCACCAGGACTAAGTAATCCAGTTTACGTCAAATACTCAGAACAATGCCTACAGCATATTTAAAATTCAGCACATATTAGTTATGGTCTATGAAGCAAAGCAGGATACAAACTACACAAACGATCTAAAATTCTATATATTAGTGTATTCCATACACCACTTAGCCACTTCCTTTCTTGCTATATGTTCTGTGACTTGCCTCTGTACCACTGGGCTCCAGGTTGCCAATTTTTTTTTGAGCCTTAGTTTTCCCATCCTTAAAATGGGATTAATACTATTGATTCACTCTAGCTAAGAGAGCTGTTAATACAGAAACAAAATGTTTAAATGTTGCCTGCAGACCTTTAGAAGAAAGATGCTTTGTTATACACCAAGAATTATTTTGATATTTAGTATGTTAATATAATTTTCATCAGCATCTTAGAAAACTATCTTATTTATGCATGCAATTAGTGGAATGGAATGTGGAAAATAGCAGGCAGTGGTAAAACATAGGCCATTTTCCTGAGTGAAAAAAGGCCCATAACTCACAGGAGATGGATTGAGATGTGAAGGTCACTCACTTATTCACAGGAATAAATTATATCATGCCATCAAGTAAGTTTCTTCAGCCAGTCGTAAAGAAGAATATGGCTAAGTAATTTACTCACAAATGATGGTTGTAAGCCACTCGCATTCTAGCAAATCAAATTACAGCATCCAGACCACCTAGTCATGCTCACAAAGTTTCCAAATTGGGAGTGGGGAGCAGAGACACAGCCACTTTGTTGGCTTCTCAGTTCATACGAAGACCATTCCTGTTCATGACTGGAGATCAACACAGGATATTTAAATTGCTCTTCAAGCAGAAACCACTCCACTTTGATTCTCTTCTCGCATATCAAGGATCGCACCTCTAAAGCTGAGTGCACAGATGAGGCATCTGCAAGGTCTGTGTAGAGCCCTTGTGTGTTGACATTGAGACTGAAGCCTTGATTAGTATAGTCTATCTTTGCTGAACTAACTGGGTTGGAGGAATAGATTTGGGCAGATATAAGCATCTTTAGTTTGGCGAGCTGAGAGGAGGCAGCTCCTGACAGGGCACACAACAACAAAAATAGACAACAGCCTTAGTCTGTTAGTGTGGCTATAGCAAAACATCTGAGATTAGGTAATTTATAAAGAACACAAATTGATTTCTTACAGTTCTGGAAGCTGTGAAGTTCAAGATCAAGGTGCCAATACTTGATCTGGTGAGGGCCTTCTTGATAGGACTTTCCATGGCAGAAAGCAGAAGGGCAAGCTAGCCAAATTACAAAATTTCTTTTATAAGGGATTTAATCCAATTAATGAAGAAGGTGTTCTCACGGCCTAGTCACTGCTTGAAGGCCCCGCTTCTTATTACCTTTTTTTATATGAGTACAATTAAATTCACCTGTTACTACTATCACACAGGCAACACCTGAATTTTGGAGAAGACACATTCAAACTATTGAGGTAGAATGTATCAGATCTATTTTCACAGATGAACAAACTGAAGCTCAGAGGGGTTAATTCATTTGCCTGAGTTTACACAGCTCAGTAAATGTGATTGAAAAATTTATTCCAGGTTTGTCTGTCTCCAAGGCCTGTGCTCTTTCTAACAGTCTATTATGCCTCCCCAGGTAATCTGCAATGGCAAATACCTTTCTTCTTGGGTGCCAACTTCAACTAGTAGATCTCGTCTCAGCAGAAAGAGAGCCATGATGGGTTAGAAATCCCTACCAAGAGTGAGAGTTTGGAGAATGGGTGCCATGCTAATTGCTTGTCACCCCTGATTTAGCCTGACCTTCTAACGTAACAAGTAAGGAGCCTGAGAACCGGAGGGATGAATTGAGTGGCCCAGAGTCCTGTGACATCAAGCAGCATAGTCACAGTTAGAATCCACATCTACTGCCTGAGGACGGACCTTCTCTCTCTCCCAGGATACTAGTAATAAGAAATTATGTCATCATTTGCACACCTCTGACCTTACCAATGTGCCTGGCACTTACTTCCACCAGTTGTTCAACACGTTTAGTGTATTGTCTTTCACCAAAAACAATGAGACAATTTTATATCACTATTTTTGTTCTGTTTTATCTTACCTGTATATATGCATGCTTTTACTGTTAAGAATTCAAACAATACAGAAGTATAGATGATAAAAATTCAGTCGCCTTCGTTAACTCCCATTTCTTTCTTCTCCCCAGTATAACCACTTTTAACACTTTCAAGTCTCCTTTAAGAAATTTTCTTTGTATATCATGGATGTCCGTGTGCAAATACAGAGCTTTAGGGCTTAAATGAAATGTGGGCATACCACAGAAACGGCATTGCAACTTGCATTTTTTAACTTCACGATTATATCGCCCTTCTACTTTATTATATAGTACCTCTTGGTGCTCTTAAAACACCTGTTGAGGGAACACAATTTGCAAAAATCTAAATGTGTATCGTCTAAAGTTGTCTTTACTTGAAGAGAATACACCTGGCAATTTACTCACATTTATGAGAACATTAAGAATATGAGGAAAAACGTTTTTTAAAGCATCATTTATTACTTTAGATAACTTTTGCCATGACCCTCCACCTCACATGTCATTTATCATCAATTTCCTTCCATTTTGTCTCTCAGATAGCTCCTAAATCTTTCCATTCTCCCTGTTCCTGATCATCACCCCTGTCGAGACCACAGCAATTCCTTCCAACACTCTTCTTGTTTCTTCTGTGGCTCCTTCTAGTTCACTTTTCTTTCTGCCACTAGTATAATATTCTTTCTTTACTTTGAAGTATTTAACAATGTGCAGTTTACAATCTGGTCTTGTCCCATATTTCCTAATTGAATGTTTTAATTTCTAGAGAAATCAAGACTCAGAAAAAGTACATTATACTGTTGCAAGCTCTAGATTCTTCTCTTTTCAAGAGTATGTCTGGGTGTTCCATTTTATGGGAACACTAACTCAAGCAACCGGCTGTAACATTTGTTGTGACACAACATTTTTTCCCTTAAATTGGAAGAGTGCTGTTAATCCTCAAGGATTACCTATTTATCTTACAACATTTTGCCTAGTTGTATGAATTGTAATTCTCATTCTGAAGTGTTACAATCACATCCATTGTCCAAGATAGCTAAGAGGGACATATATGTGTATATACCAATTATTATTTACACAAGTCATTTATTGTTGATTTTCTTCTCTAAAAACATTCATGTTCTTTCATTTAGTCTCAGAAATTGACATAAGATGTTGGGCAGCAGGTTGTTACTGACTTTTTATTTCCAATCCAGAGATTTGGAAAGTTACATCTGCTTGTTTACAACCTGGTTCCAGTAACACCCTTCTCTCAGACTTCACAGTGCTGCCCATTTGCCCCTAAAACTGGTATTGTAGTGACTGTTAAATTGAGCTAGGCTGTCACTCTAAAACTAAAAGTGGCAACAGGAAACTAGCAACTAGCAACCCATAACTAGCAAGAACAAGTGTGACAAAGCTGCATTTAGAGAGAAAGCAGTTTATTACATCCAGCTGAAATGACTAAAAGTAGAAAATGAATCCATGTTCCCCCAACACATTGATAAATTACTCTCTCACATCCTTTAATACAGGTTTAGATCAGCTTGGACTCCCTGAAAAGTTTCATGATAGAAATCTTCTTTTATTTTATCATGAGATTGCTGCAATATATTACTACTAGAGCCAGATTTTTTTAAATATTAGAAGAAATGACTTAACTACTAAGCAGAAACTATCTTTTAGAACAGAGATTTTCCAATGTTTTGCTCTAATATCACCAAATGAATGTTGTTTAATTATACATACCTTAGCACATGTATCACATATAACATTTTATATAATTAATTTAAAAAGATGTCAATTTCTGGCATGTTATAAATATGGGTATTTTTAAATTAAATGCTATACCACTCTGTTAAATGTCTTTATGAGATAAAAATACTATAACAAGTTGAGACTCACTGTTATTCATTAAAAACTAAAATTAGAAATTTTTGTCCTTGACATTGTATTTTCATTCCACTTCCCCTATAGAATGTTATCCTAAAATGACATACTTTTATGCTTGAAAATCTCTAATTGATCACCCTGTCATAACTCTTTGCAGCCATATGTATGTAAATTTAGTTCAAAAATTTCCTGGCTCGGCTGGGTGGCTCACGCCTGTAATCCCAGGCCGAGGCAGGTGGATCACAAGATCAAGAGCTTGAGACCATCCTGACTAACACAGTGAAACCCCATATCTACTAAAAATACAAAAATTAGCTGGGCGTGGTGGCACGTGCCTGTACTCCTAGGTACTTGGGAGGCTGATGCAGGAGAATCACTTGAACCCAGCAAGTGGAGGTTGCAGCGAGCCGAGATGGAGCATTGCACTCCAGTCTGGGTGACAGAGCAAAACTCCGTCTCAAAAAAAAAAAAAAAAAAATTCCCGTAACCATAACGCTCAGGTTAAAATCATAATGTTATTACAATGCACACAGTGCATAGTTAAAATGTTTCTTTTGGTTTTAGTTGTCATTATTTTTATTAGTATTAAACAGTTGATCAAAACCTTAAAAATAGATTATAAATATTGATGATAAAAATTAATCCTAAGAAATAAAATTTAACTGCAAATTTATCTCTGAACAAACAATTGCTTGTGATTCCTTGATTAAAGGAGCTGCCCATCTGCCTCTTGCTTGGTATCAGAAGTGGGAGTAGTTGTACTTATGGCAGTTCACCATTGTAAAATTTCAGCTGGGGGTGAGTATGAGAGGAAAAAGAGGGAGATGGGCAAAGGCAAATGAGGCAGTTGATAACTTCTCAGGCAGTTTAGAGAGAATATATTGACTATTAAGAACTGAAAATGGCCAGGCACAGTGGTGACTCATGCCTGTAATCTCAGCATTTTGGGAGGCCAAGGCAGGCAAATCACTTGAGGTCAGGAGTTTGAGACCAGCCTGGCCCACATGGCAAAACCCTGTCTCTACAAAAAATACAAAAATTAGCCTGATGTGGTGGCATGCACCTGGGGTCCCAGCTACTTGGGTGACTGAGACCCAAGAATCACTTGAGCCCAGGAGACAGAGGCTGGAGTGAGCCAAGATGGCACCACAGCACTATAGCACTATAGCCTGAGTGACAGAAGGAGATCGTCTCAAAAAAAAAAGAGAAAAAAACTGAAAATGGATTCCCTTAAAACTGTTTATATTTATGTACCTCCCTTGGAAAGTACTTGTGTGCCCCCTTTTGCAGACCACTGCTTTAAAACACTGATAGTTCTTCTCCGGTAAGCCTCCTCAACTAGGCAACGATGACCAGAATGTGGTGTGATCAGAATTCATCTTCTTGACTACATGTATCTATTTGAATTAGATTGAACATGCTCTCCAAGAAACATATCTTCTCTTCATTGTTATGATTCTTCCACACTCTTCATATAAGGCCATGAACCTTCTAGATAAGAAATGATTTATTAATAAGATTATTCCTGATATTATTATTTAAAAACTTAGCTTCATAGAAACCTACACAGTTAAAAAGCAAACCACCACCATCACCAAAAAAACAGAATAAGAAAGAATTTTTTGGATTGTGACAGTGTAAAAGAAAGAAAAGGTTGATATTTAATATGTTTTGAATTACTTATCTGCTCTATTGTATCACATCATATGTTCACACATATATCTTGGTTATATCCTAACTATAGCTCAGTGCTAAGCTAAGTAAAAAGGTCAGAAAAGAACAGGGCAGAGATTAAAGCAAGGTTACAGTTGTGGGAGGGGGGAAAGCAGCTCCTGCAGAATAATCGGTTTTAAACGGGAGGTCTCTACTTAAAACCCTCCGGAAATAAAAAGGGTCAAAAAAAAAAAAAAAAGAGAGAGAGAGAGAGAGAGAAAATTGCACAGGAGTTATATTACTTAAAAAGACAATCTTGTTTCTCTTTCAAAAATTGCTGTATTTTTGGAAGATGTCTTTGACAATCGATGTCATCACTTAAAGACCATTGCTCAATAAAAGACTAATCAAGAACTCTGAGTTTTATGGCATTTAAATGTTATCTGCCAGTTTGTAGAAAAAGGTATAGTTTTGATCAATTTGATTGATGCAACTGAAAACTTGGGAATGTAAATTAAGAAATTAAGCTAATTCTTAGTTTTATTTTCAATCAGGAATATATTTTTTAAAACATTAGTTTGAAGAAAGAGTTGGGTAAAAGTGTTCTGGATTCCATCAGTCTGAATTAAGTCATGTTATATATATTTTTTTAGAAAACAGTCTACTGTCTACAGTGGTAGGAAAAAACAAACAACTCTATACCTGGGGCAAATCTTCCCATATTGTTTCATTTTAATGTATTTGCTAGTGAAAATCCTCTTGCTATTGATAACATAAGCTAAAATCCAAACTGAAGTTTTCTAATGTCAATCAGAAAGTAATGACATGTTTTAATGCCTCATTTATGTATGAATTAAATAGGTATTTTATTAATATACAGGAACTCAATCTCAGTCAATGCTTCTTTCATGATAATTATAATGAAGACATGGGAATTCCAAAGCTTATGCACTGTTTCCTAAATAGATGTACAAATGGAACCTTGTTTTATAAATATCTTATTTCATGAACCACATGCCTGGTCCACAGTAGCATCTCAATTATTTTAATTAATAAATTAGTTTTTCCTGGCTGGGTATGGTAGTGGCTCACACTTGTAATCCCAGCATTTTGGGAGCCCAAGACAAGAGGATCACCTGAGCCCAGGAGTTGAGACCAGCCCGGGCAACATGGTAAAACTCGGTTTCTGTAAAAAATACAAAAATTAGCCAGACATGGTGGCTCGTGCCTATAGTCCAGCACGAAGGAGGGTGAGGCAGGAGGATCACCTGAGCCTGGGAGGTCAAGGCTGCAGTGAGTCATGATCATGACACTGCACTCCAGCCTGAGTGACACAGAGAGACCCTGTTTCAAATAAATAAGTAAATAATTTTTTTCTATAGTCATCAGCCTATTTAGTCTATAGCTGTCACATATGCATTGAAGTGAGGTTACAAAATTCAGTAGAAACTAAAGACAAAGTTTCTTGAGAATTCCTGCTTAAGAACTTTACAAAATAAAAATGAAAGACGAAATAACCATATTGGCCTCAGCTAACCTAGGATTAATGTGCCTATGCCTCAACCAGTTTTATGACACTTTATACATTGCTCTCTGGGTAGGCAAAATCGGAATAGGTAAAAGATAAATACGAGACTGGAGGAGGAGAAGATCCTGAGTCCACGGGAAAAAGCAAAAGCAATGCTGGAAGAATTAGGCAAAGACCACAGATGATGCACAAAGAGAAGAAAAGAACTTCACCATTATCTTTTGTGAATATTCAAAGTGGGAAACAAGGTAAACAAATTCAACCTGTTTTCTACTGTTTGTATGTTACTAAACTTTATTTGGGAAAAGGCCTATGAATTACACTGAAATCTTGGTGGTAGCAGATGCTAGATTGAAATAATAGTGGACATTTTGGGGGAGCTTACTATGAACCAGGCATTGGAATTATTATTTTACCCATTATCTCATTTAATCCTAACTAAATCTAACAACCCTAAGAGGTAGGTGGTATTATCATATTCATTTTATGGTGAGGCAATTGGGTTTAGAAATGTTACTTAACTGTAAGTTTACTAATTATGTTAAAGTCATGTAGCTCGCTGAAGTTTCTGAAGCAAGACTTCAGTCCAAGATTTCTTTCAATTCAAAACCTCTAGGCTACTGAAACTGCAAGATTAGTGAGATTAAAATACGTCTTTGAAATCCAAGAGCAAATTCTGTTTACTAATAAATTACCAACTGCTTAAGGTACAAGCTCCTAATTAAGCAGTTAAATGTATATAATATAAAGTGGAAGGATATTTTGTGATGTTTACCCTCATTTTATTTTTTCTGATAATGACATTTAGTTAGAATTTTAGCTTTGACAAGTGTCATATAAGCATATAAATATCTAAACATACATCCGTATATTTTCAAATAAATGCATATCAAGATAGATACATGTAGACAAATATGGAGATATACTCACAGATACATATGTAAATTTATATGTAAAAAAGTTTTACATCTTTTATATCTGTCAGTTTCCAAATCAATGAACAGATTTAACGCAAACGAAGTTTTAAAAATCCAACATAATTTTAGAGAAATCATTAAAATGTTTTAAAATCTCATCTGGATGAATAAATAAAGAGAAAGGGATTACTTGCTATGTTAGACATTAAAATGTTACAGAGCTTAAAAAATTAAAACACTATGATGAGACTGATCAATGGAAGAAAGTAGTAAGGCACAGTCACTGGTGTGTATGTAATATATGACAAAGAAAATACTGTATGCTGATGGAGGAGATCTAAATTATTTGTTAAATAATACAGGGTAATTAGAGTATTTGCGGAAAAAAAATAAATTTAGCTGTTTCATTAATGAAGATATAAAGAGGTTAGAAAATCCAGAAAATGTCAATGCAATAGCTCTCAGATTTGATTTAAAAATCTTTAAAATAATCACAAAATTGATTAAACTTTCTTTTTCCTTTTTAACTAAATTTCTATTAGTGCATCTAATATAGTATTCGGTGTGAATCTTGGACTTGCAAAACAATGCTGGCTATATAATAATTAAGGAGTATTTTTTAAAATGTCCTAATCTTTTCCACTTGCAATACTCTTTAAATACATATATATTAAACATATATCCCATGTTTTCCTCATTTCCTCTGATACTCTTATACAGGAGGAGGCTTCTTTTCTGCTTTCTTAGAGGAAAGGCTACCCAAGTTGAAAACTGGGATGTTAGTAAACAATGTTGGATGGCTAGCTACATTTAGCCAAATACTTTGCAAGGCACTAGACTTCTGGCTGTGTCCATTATCCCTGCTACAGATACAGACATAGCAGAGGATATAAAATGCAGGCACTGAGTTTGATCTTATGATCTTATTAGATGGATGTAAACCTTTAAAGTATCAATAAGAGAAACCTTTTGAGTTTATTATTCTATAGATATATATTTATCCTTCCCAACTGAAACATGGTCAGGTGATTTACTAGATTAGGGGAAGAGATGATTTTGCCTAAATCTTTATGCTTCCTCTATTTCCTGCAGAAACTTTCCATAATAAGGCTGGTAATTTTAATTGTGGTTTTGAAATATGAAAAGCATGTGTTATAAAAGTTTGTCTCTTTAACTCAATAACCATCTTTATAATTTTACTTTCTGCTTGCTGGCATGATGGCAATTTTTTTAATTATGAAAAATTTCAAACATATGGAAAAGATGAGATAATTGTATAATGAACACCCATATATCCATAATCTAATATATTCTAGGTTTTAAAATTATTAACAGTCTGCTTTTCTTGCTGTTGACATATTCTGCATCATTCCTTCTAAATGTATTAGCACATCCTTTCTGTGGCTACCCTGAAAGATGGTTTCTACTGCAAAGGCAAGATATGTGCCTGAATATTTCTCTTAAATTACCATATTTCAGAGTAAGAAAATGGTTTTAAAGTCACCTCCAATAATAGCAATAAGGAGTTTTTTTCTTTTTTTGGTTGTTTGCTAAAAAAGCATCACTGTAGGCTTACAGATTTTTATATATTAAGTTATGTGAACCTATTACAATTCTTATTCTTTTTGATGCTTGCATTGTCCAAGTTTAACCAGTAGCAGCCCACCAGTTTTCTTTTGACTTGACTGTCTGTTTCTCATGGGTGAAAGGCATGATTTGCTGGGAAGGGCTGCAGTAACTGGGAGTAGGAAATTGGGCATGAATTGAAGGCTTAGAGGTGAAATGATATCAAACATAGTCACATTTACCAAACAGATGGCAAGGAGAAAAAGCTGAAATTAGATCAGAAGGGAAATATACAGCTTTATTTTGACATGCCACTTTCTTTTCTAGATACTGTGTGATTTTTAATTGATACCTATAATCATTTTTGTTCTGTTACCCATTAAGTTGGGAAGAGTTCAGCTCTTTCATTCACATTTCTACCTGGATGAAGAGAGAGGTATTATCACCATCAAGAGCCTTTTGGTTTCTCAAAGTAAGATGTTTTGCAATGAACAAATGTCTCAAGATAATGTTAGCTATTTTTTAATTAATGGCAAAGTATTTCCTGGATATTGCCAAATAAATGTTAATAAAAAATATAAGTACAATTTTTTGTTTCTCACTAAAATTTTTATTTATGTTGATTTTCAAACCCTCTATAAGAATGATTAGTTTTCAATACTTAGGCAGGAGAAAATTAAGCTATTTGGGTCATTTAGTATGTGAATATGAGAGGAATGGATCTTTTCAGATCCGTAAGAGTAATGTAAACCATTTGCACAGTTCAATTAAACTATAAGATTAAAAACTGAAAACTAAATTTTAATAATCTGAAAACTAAGGACTAAAATATCCTAAACCTTCAGAGAAATATGAAATCAAAAATATATAATACTCACTAAATTTTCTTTGATTATGTGTGCGTCTTCTTTCATCAAGCATAGGAGATGCTGTAGCTATATCCTGGTAACAGATAACAGCAGTTTCCCAATTTACCTATATAAGATTGGGAGAAGGCAAACCCAGAAAGAGAGGCTGACACTGGTATAAATGGAGATAGAAAAATTTGGTGACTTACAGCACTGACTGCTGGTAGATTATTATTTCTCCAGTGAAGTTTCAGAAGTAGATTTGAGCCTTGGAAGAGAGACTTGCATTCATTATTAGCATCAATAGTAATTTTTTTTAAGTGTCAACACATTGTACCACCACATTCTGTTCCTAACATTTATAAATACAGTCTCGAAAGTACAAATAATTTATCCCACATCAAATAAAACAAAACCAAACAAAAACAAAAAAATTATTTATATTTTACTTCTTGCCTTTTAAAATTCTTTCAACTTTTAAATAATACATGTGTGTAAAAGGATTAAATGAATAAGACATAGTAAGATGGATTAATATACATAATATGCTTCTTTTGACAGAAATGGGATGAAGGAGAATGAGAGAAAGACAAAGAAAAAAGGAGAGAACCACTTGCCAAAGGTCAAGCAGAAGGGGCTGCACTGTATTACTCGATTCAATAATACCTCAATAAAGTTCACCATTCCCTTTTTATTATAGCATATTGGTGCTTCTAGGAACACTAACAGTGAGAAATAAATGAATATGCCTTCAGATGCTGCAAATGACAGTGGGAAGCCACGTTTAATTCACTCTTACGAAGTCTTCTTGAATTGTGTCACTTGTAGAATTTGTACTTGACTTTTGGAAACATAAAATGTTCTTGCCACTGAGAGCTAATTAAGAAATCTGGCCCTCTGTGACTGAGCTCATTTTGTTCAGGTTGACTGCATGTTCAAGTCTGACTCAAGATGCTCATCTAATGTATACTGTGACCAACTATTGCAGTTGGATTAAGATAATTACGGGGCTCGACACTATCCTGATACATTCCACAAGAATGGCATTCAAAGCCCTTAAATGAGATTGCCACCAAATCGGCACTTCAGGTTTTTAAGAAGCTTAAAGTACAAGAGTTAACGTTGTGCTTTGAAATGAACCAAAAGTAATTCCAGGCTACCATTAGCAAATAAAGAGGAGGATGGACCTCGTGGCCATTAACACAGGGATGAATCTCACAGACATTGGGTTAAGTGAAAGAAGCCAGACTCAAACACTAGATACTTAGGATTCTACTCTATGAAGCTCAAGAACAGGCCAATGTAATCTACAGTGACAGAAAGCAGAATAGCAGCTACTTCTGGGAGGTGGACAGTGACATGGAAGAGGAATGAGGCAAGGATAATGAACATGTTCTTCCTCTTGACCTACAATGGCTACATAGGGTATCATATGCCTATACAAATTCATTGAACTGTAGACTTGGAGACTTTACCGTATGCAAGTTATACTTCAATGAAAACAACCAAAAGAATTCTGAAACACTACCCAATTATGCTTAAAATGGTTGAAAACAAATAAACTGCCTTATTTTTCAGTCAAATGCCCCAAATGGTTTTACCTTTGCAATGCTGTTGACTGTTTTAAACAGGTATGAGCTCTGGATTCTAGACCTATTTTGCCTTTTCTGCTCTACGACTTTAGCAAAGGCATTTCAGCCTAGGCTAGCTGAGCAGAGTTAGAACACTCAGATTCTAGTGTCTCACTGTGTCAAGAGTGTTTACCGAAAAGTGGGGAAGTTAGGTTTTCCATGAGGGCCACGAGCACAAGCCTGGGCCTAAGGAAATTATTTATTAAATAAATATTTATTGAGTGCTTGCTGAGTGCCAAATGCTATTACAGGCACAGAAGATACATAGGTGAACCACTAAGAAAAGGTCCTGCTCTCATAGATCATATTTTCTAGGATTAGGAAAGAGAAAGAGACAATCAGCGTAACCATAAATGCACAGAATAGTCTCAGCCAGTGGTAAGTGCTACCTGGGGAGGACCCACTGTAGATGGAATGGTCAAAGGAAGCCTCTGAAGATGTCACACTTGATGTGTGTCCTGAATGACAAGGCAGAGTCAGTCATACGGAAAGCAAGGAGAACAATGAAGCTGGTAGGCAGAACAGGAAGCCAAAGCCCTGGAGGACAGAAAAAGCTTGACATGTTTGAGAAACACAAAGAAGGCCAGCATGTCTCAACTATAGGGAACTAGCGGAGAAATTGCATCGACAGGCTTGGAGGCCATTCTACAAACTATGAATTTGGTTCTAAAGACAAGAGCAAGCCATTGGAGATGTTTAAGCAAAGGGATAGTACAACTGGAAAGAAGTTAGACTTGAGATACGTAGGAGGTAGACTTAATTAGACATATATGGATTAAAAGGTGGAGAAAAGGAGGAATTAAAAATAACTGCTTGGTTTTAGGCCGAGGCAGCAGATGGTGGGCATGATGATGGTGCCATTCCCCAAAATGAAGGAGATTTGGGGGATTAACATATTTGAGAAAAAACGTAAATTCATTGTGGACAGGTTGAGTTTGAGCTACGTTTAAAAGCTATCTCACAAATGAACACATTTGACTTCAACAGAAGAAATTACATGACTTGGTGAAGCTCAGAATCATTATTCCGGTGGAAAAACAACTTCAGGCTTACGCTTGAAAACGGTGGACTCATGTTTTCTTGCAATCATGAGGACAGAGTATTGAGTATCAACAGGAATATTTCCAACATCATCCCGCTGATTTTCTAAGACAAAAACCATTAAAGGAGTTATCAAACATTTGTGCTATTATTTTATCATCTATGGTAACTCATGTCCTACTGTTTGGAGGATTGCTAAGCACAAAGTTCTGGAGTTTTTCAAAACCTGGAACTATGGATGACGCTACAAAGCAGGCATTCTAATACACTGTTGGTAGAGATGTCTACTCACTGGTACCTATATTTTCAAAGGTCAATTTGATAATATCAATTAAAATGTTAAATATGTAGGCTTTTTGGCAAAGTATTATCATTTCTATTAATTCAAAAATTTTGTACAATTACATAGGATATTTGTTTTAGCATTGATTTGGAAATAATTCTAATATATATAACTAGAAGATTAAATAAGATATGGTTACTTATACATAATGAAATACTCCACAGCCATTAAAAATAAGAAAGCTCTGTATGAACTGGCACAAAATACATATATAAAGTAGGTAGGTAAGTGAAAGTGAAAGTTATAACAAGTATCGTCTAATTTCATTTAGAATGAAAAAATGTCTGGAAGAAAAGATCAAATTGTGGGGTTTTTTTCACGTCTGGGATATTTCCATGACATTTAGATTTTTGTAATAATCCTATGCTACTTTTATAATAAAAAAGAACCATAACAATATTTTTCAAAGGCATCTAGTGCAGAATTCATACAAAACAGAGTATATGAAACTAGCCTGTCAGTTCTGGAAATGCTGAAGTCAAAAAGCCAGCCAGAAATGGTGGCTCACACCTGTAATTCCAGCATGTTGGGAGGGTAGATGACTTGAGCCCAGGAGTTTGAGACCACCTTGGGCAACATGGCAAGACCTTGTCTCTACAAAAATAAAAATTAGCCAGGCATGGTGGTGTGTGCCTATAGTCTTAGCCACACGGGAGGCTGAGGTGAGAGGATCATTTGAGTTCAGGAGGGGGAGACTGCAGTGAGTGATGATCTTGCCACTGCACTTCAGCCTGGGCAACAGAGCAAGACCCTGACAAAAAAAAAAAAAAAAGCCACAAGACCAAGTATAGTTTTGAGAGAATTGTGGCTTTTGCTAAACAAACAAACCAAAAAGCATTTTTTAATATAAGCTATAAGCCTAAAAGTAGATTTAGGAGGAAATATAGGCATTGATCTCTGCTTGACATCTGAATGTCTGAGTATCTAACTTGTCTGTTGTCCTAGCTGAGATATCACAGGAGTTGTTGCTTTTCTCAAATATTCAAAGGCTTTGGGAAGGAGACTGCTTAGTTTTCTGTTTCTAATTGTTTTATACAAGATTATATGAATCTGCCAGGAAAAGGCTATATAACTTCACTTGAAGGGCTCACATCATCAAAATTATTTGGAAAAGAAAATGAATCAAAGAATTATCAATTATCTCAACGTTGATGTATACATCTCATGCAACTCCACTCAGAATTTCAAAAGAGCTTCTTTTAACTAAATTTTTGTTGGAAGAGTAGATGTCTGAAAATTTTAGAGTTAATTATGTAAAAGTAGGATAGTGAATGAGAAACTTGCTTTTCTAGTTAAGACATACCATAAAGCTATTACATTCAAAATAGTATATTCTTGACCTGAAAATAGAAAAACTAGATCACAGAAATTAAATAAACTCCAAATAGATTAAAGACTTAAATGTAAAACATAAAATAATAACAAGCATGAATAAAGTTAGTGTATATGTATTAAGTAAGGGTTGGAGAGCTTTGTAAAAAAGACAGAGGACCAGAAAACATAAAAGACATGTTTGACTTCATAAAATTAAATTACACATGTATCGAAAAAAAAAAAAACACTAATAAAGCCAAAAGAATATTTAAATGCACATAAAAGATTATGTGTTACAAATTAATTTTTTATACTGCAAAATCCCAGTTTAAAAATAGGCAAAGGATATAAATAGGCAATTCAAACTGGAGTAAATCCAAATAGGTGGTAAGTCTATGAGGCATGTTTTAACACTCAAGCTAAAGAACAAATAATCTACTACCTGGCTACAAAGTGATAACAATTACTTTCTGAGAAATGTAATAGGTACCCTCATACATTGCATTGGATATATAAGGAGTAGAATTAGGAAAAATAAAAACCATAATAAAGCAAATGTATCCATGATAAAAACAGGATTATGATATACCATCAACATACATGAATATGCGAAAAAGTGATATATTGAAAGAATGGCCATCAAAACACAAATTGTAGTTATTTCCAAATAGCAAACTTTCTGCTGAGTTTAGCTTGCTTCTAACAACTTGAATTTTTCTTTTTTTGTTTTTCTACTTTGTATAGCACTATATTTTCAATGAAAATTTATGAAAAAAATGAATTCTTGTGAAACTCAAAAACCACAAATATATCCTCTTCATTCCACCTCTCCTTCCCTGCTTTTATTTCTGATTTAAGCTTCATTTTTATTTTAGTGGGAATGGGGGTGGGGCAGGGGTAGGGGATTAGAAATCAGAAAACATGCTCACCGAGGAACAAGGGCTATTGGATGTTCCTGAATGAGATTCGGATAGAATGACACAACACAGCACTTCTAAAAGTTTCCATTTCATCTCTCCTCATTCCTATTTTAGTAACCTTTGACATTTGGAGAAACAAGAGCCTACATTCATTTTTATATTTCTCTCTCCCTAGGGCCTTATGCAACAATTGTCAGAGAATATTTTGTACCATTGATAGCAATAACAGCCTCTAACCTGCCTTCTTCCCTTCTATCACTTTGAGTCCAAGACAAGGCAACAGAATGCAGGGACAAGTGAGTCTTTTCTTTGCCAGTTTATTTGAGATTCATCTTTCTTGTTGTATTTTAGATTTACAGTCCCATTCCCCACCCTGGTGTCATCTGCAAACTGCAGTCTGAACTGACACCATCTACTCTGCTAGCTGCTTATAAAGACTAGTTGTAATTAGGCACAACGTGGGCTACAATGTAAGCCTGTGTTGCTAATAACAAGTGGGATGTACAGCATTGAGAGACAAGAAGTGCCCTTTATTCCCATTTATGTTACCGGAAAAATAGACATACATAAAACCAGTGCCACGTTAAGTTTTTTAAGGCAATAAAAGTGTTTTGAATTCCTAGACATCCTACGAGTTTCAGTTTTATAAAATGTGCCATCTATTTTCTTTCTTTTCCCTCAATCTCTTAGCATCACACATTTAGCCTGGCTCTTTCCCTTGTCTAGAGGCCAGGGAGGGTTCCCAGCATATGCTTATGCAAGAAGAGGGATGTTTGCCTTCTTTCCAACCTTGCCCCCGCACTCTCCTCGTCATGCAAAGCTGAGAAACAGAAACACTATACAGTTCCTTCGGAACCTCCTGTGTGCAAATTCCAAAGGAGTTTAGAGTTCTAGGGAGGAGTTGGAAGTACACAGAGAACCAAGAAGTGTGTTCCTTCCCTAGCCAAGTGTTCCTGAGGGCAAATCTCTCTGGTCTCCATGGGTACCTTTCACTATGCCCAGAATGTAACCCACTGGCTTCTCTCCTCATTGCTGCACAGCAAAGAAGCCCATGCATTCAACAGCCAGGAGGACTGTGCTCCGTAATGCGGTTGAGCAGGCACCTAGTGACCCAGGAGACAACTGGCCTTGGTTTTAGTTTAGTACAAATGTATTGGGTGCTCACTGCATGCAAGGCTCTTGACTGGGGATGAATAGATAAATAAGCCCAAGTCACTGAGCAGGAAGGGATGATTTTCTCTCAGAATAGTTAGGATGACAAGATAAGATATTATAATTACTATAATAGAAATATAATCAAGGCTTGATGAAGGATAGGGAAGAAAGTATGGGGAAGGTGATTTAGCTATTCTTCCTGGGACAGGAAGCTAGGGAAAAGGATGGAGAAAAGAATTTTAGAGATGGAGTTAACACTGAGCTTGGGTCTTAAAATATAGGAATTGGATGCCTGTATCCAGGCCTGTAATCCCAGCACTTGGGGAAGATGAGGAGGGAGGACCCCTTGAGCCTCTGAGTCTGAGACCAGCCTAAGCAACATAGGAAGACCCCATCTCTACAAAAAATAAAAATAATACAAAACAGGAAACTACACAGAAGAGAAATTCAACTAAAGGGAGGCTGTCTACATTGCAAAATACATCATGTGCAAAGACAAGACGCGTGAGCACAGTGTGGCTCAGTGGTAATGAGTTCCATGTCATTAAGGTGTAGGGCAAACGTGGGCAGTGCCTGGAACTGTAGACAGGTCCCAGGTTGTGAATAGTCTCTTTGCCTTGTAAGAGTTGTTACAGACTTTTTAGGAAGGAACAAACATAGGCAGATTTTTAGAAATAAGAGAATGGCCTCAACAGAGAAGACCAAATCAGAGTGCTAAGTTATTGGTGGGTGCTGGGGCCAGAGAAAAAAGTTTAGGAGACAGCACGTTTCCGTCAGGTGGAAATAATGCCATCCCAAATCAACCCTGGATGGAGATGATGGAACTAGTAAGGAAAATATCTAGAGATAGAGTTGGTTTAACTTGGCAGCTGACTATGTAGGGGTAAAGGGATGGGAGGAGAAAGTAGCTTGCCTTTGTTGGATTGCCGATGTTTGAAAAACATTGTAATGATTTCTTTGGCTCATGAAAATAAAGTTTATGTTGTATGTATCCTAAGACCTGGGACCTTATTATGCTGAAATAAATGCATTTTGATTATTCAGTCTATTTCATTCTTTAGTTGTACCCTTCACTCTTCAGTTGATATAGATAATATTTATAACTTTTGGCATTTTGCATTATAATTGGTGTGAATATTTTATGGAAAATTGTACCCCAGTGTGAAAATAGCAAGTCCAATTTGCAAAACTATGTAGCATTCCAAAGTAAGACATCTCTAAGCAGTAGCACCATTCCCAGGACTGTTTAAGATACCATGTCAAGATGCAGACACCCCCTCTAGAAATAAGGCATAAATTTCACTATCACATGTTAAAGATAAACACAACAGGGATAGGAATGCAACAATAATAGCAAAACAAATGTAGTGTTCTGAGACTAAAATTCTTCATCTAATAGCAACATGTTAAAAGGTGGAAAGAACCAACCAACCAAAGGAAACAAAAAACGTGCCTTGTTTCTTGATTTCTTTGTACCTTCGTAGTAAAAAGGGTGTCTAAGAGAAATTACATAGAATTTAAAATAATGGCTCTAGGGATTCCTAACAGAAGGACAATATTAGGTCACAGCCATCATATTTCTGGTAAGATCAAGTATGTTCCTTTGGAAGATTTTTAAATTTTTTAATTTGTAGGGTCACAATAGTCTGTCTCCTTTTTCATTGTCACCTGATGCCTTGTTAATGCCTATCGTTTTCACTATGGGGAATTTTCTTGGGTAAACTGGTGTGACTTGTCGTGGGTGGTATACTCACTAAGCTAGTGAAGAATACGTAGAACTATAATTTTCACACTTAAGATCAGACAGCTTCGGGGCCTCTATTCCTTATTCTTATTTCTCTACAACAGGAAGAGGAAAGATGACATTCAAACTCCAGGCTCCACACAAACCCAACTCTTCCACTTACTACACTTGTGACCTTGAGAGAGTCCTTCATCTCTTTTTACCTGTTTCTTCACCTTTAAAAAGGGATAGCAACAGTACCCGGCTGTAGAGTTGTTATGAAAATTAAATGAATTAATCTCTGCAAGACACTTAGACCAGCCTCTGCCCCACGTGAAGCCGCATGTAACCGTTGCTGCTCTTGTGACAGCTATTGACGTTGCTGATCATTCTGAACGTTTCTCCCTTAAATGCACGGTAAGATCTACTGCATTCAAATGCACAGTAGGACCTTGTTGAGCTGCAATAATTGAATAATAAATTGCTGCCATTTAGTTTAAAGACACTCTTCCCCCAATTTTAATCCTATTCATTGGTATCTGGTTTTTGCCTGCATACAACTTGGCCCTGCCCTCCGAGGAGACAAAACTCACCATACAAAACAAAGCACCAGAAAGCAGCCCCCAGCCCTTACTTCATTTTAGTTTCTCCTAATTCCCCTTAACTTGTTTATGTAACTTTGTAATTATTGAAAATTATAGAGAGGAAACATCTTTAAAATACATGAAAGGGTATATGATGCTGGTTCCTATAACTGAGGAAAAGTATTCTGGACCAACTGTTAAAAATGAATTATGCTTCTATGCTAAAATGAAAATTCTGAAACAAAGAAATATTACACTGGCGATGTTGACACATCAGAATAACAGTAAGAAAGCCATATTCTTTGGGTGTAAATTTTATGCTTTTTTTTTTATGGTTCCAAAAATCTAAGCATTTGAAAAGTACAATAACAGAAACTTGTTATAAGTCAAATTTGTATTGCTATTGGTTGATTTTGTACATTTCTATTTCTTTCACCCTAAGTTCCCTGTGGTTTTATGACAAGAAAATGAAGATATCTGGAGTCTGCTGAAGAATTACAAATATTTGAGGTAGCAGGAGCAAGGGCCTGAGGTCATGTCTAAGATGCAGGCATTGAGAATTCCAGTCCTTGCCTTAGCAAGAGCTTGCTGAGTGTCCTTGAGCAAGTCACTTTGCCTCCCTGGACTTTTCTGCTCCCTCTAGGGTGGGAATATTAATGCTCAGCTCTCACACAGGGGAATCCAGTGCATTAAGTAAGTGGAAAACAAGAGTCTCTTCCCATGGAACTCTGAAGGAAATGAGAATTTAGCCAGATGATTCTCAACTGTGCTGGAAAAAAAAAAAATTAGACTAAGAGTTATACAAAGCAAAATTTATATATCAATACATAAGATTGGTGGTGGCTTTCTCTTCATTTTACCTAACCAGGAAAAAATAATATTTAGGGACATACATTATTTCCAAATAAAATTCCACTCTTCTCTCTCTCTCTCTCTCTCTCTCTCTCGCACACACACACACACACACACACACACACACACACACACAGAGACACACATACGATACCCTTTTCATTGTTCTTTATTTTAAAGAATAAAGTACTGCACCTATTTGGCTCCAAATAGGAGTCTTCCAGATAAAATTATCAGCTTTAAAACAATGTTAGAAATAACTAGTTTACAAATTCTGGAGCCCTTTAATGTGGTTGCAATTCTATAACTATCTGTGCATTCCATGTATGGCCCTATTAAATGTACCCGGCACCAATGTTGCCGGCTGTCAAGATGCAAAATGAAAAATAGTTTTAATAGCTGCTCTTTGACCTGTTTTATATTTTATGTCAATTATAACAGCACACAACCATGCATAATTATGAAGCATAGATGCATTAAAATGTACACACAATTTGTGTTCTTATGGCAACCATTGCATTAGGCTCTAGAAAACAAACCTATTGTTATAAGTCATTTGCACATTAATATATTAGTATTAAATATCGAAGACAGATTTGTCTATCCATCTGTTTTGAGTCATTGTAAGTAAATATATCTTTTTGGAGGGGTGGACAAAATCTCTACATAAATGCACTGTAGGTGCCATCTGCACCATATATTATAATACAGAGTTTAGCACCATCGTGCATAGCAACTCCAGCAAAGACGGTGCCATGTGATTGTCATTTGAATGTCATTTTTAAAAAATGATCTGGTATATGGACAGAAGGAGGATTTTTTTTTCTGGCACTGCCATGAAAATTCCTTCATTTGACTATCCTGTGGCTTTTGGATTTCTTTCTTAAAAGCTTACATTTTTCCAAGGATAAAAGGAAAATAATTATTTTAATGCTGGGTAAATGAACAAAAAAGTATGTTTTCTCTATGGCAAAATTACTGAAATACTACAGAAAAAAATGCTTTAAAATAACTGATAATTGTAACAGTGATCTGAGAAGCAGGTAACAAACCCAGAAAATGACCTTTCTATGCTACAGATGAGGAAACCAGGGATTTTTCTGCTAGATGACAAAACAGAGCTATCAAAGAACAATCAGATCACTCCAATTTTAACTTTCCACCATCCTCATAATTTTATAGAGAATGAAGCTGCTGGGGTGGAGGGCACAGGAGGGTGAGACCAAATAAGAATCAGAAATCAGACTTCCTAGCCCCAAGTTTTTCCATTTAATACCTTCATGCTCGTAAATTTAATGGAAGGAAGATTCCACTATCCTGTCAGTTTTGACCCTATTTCTCTATCTCTGAGCAATTGCTTTAGATATCCATCTGACCTTACTTCATCTGAAAGCTCGTATGCAGAATCTAAAACAGTCGAACTGATAGAAACAGAGAGTAGAATGATGGTTACCGCCGGCTGGTGGGTAGGGAGAACATGGAGATGTTGGTCAGTGGGTACAGAGTTGCAGTTAGACGGAAGGGATAAATGATACGTATTTAAGGTGATGGATAGTTAATTAGCTTGCGTCAATCATCCCACACTGTATAACACCACTGTGTACCCCATAATTACATAGGATTATAATTTGCCAAAAAATTAAAATAAAAAGTAGATATAAATTGACAAAATAATGAACATGTCAGCAGGGAAAAAGAAATCAAGGCAGGAGGTTGAAGGATGGGAGGCAGAGGCAGCAATAAACTGTTTCCTCGAAATCCTGACCAAAACAGATGACTATTTGAATTTCTACTGTATTCATTTTAAGTGATCACATTTTTATTTGGGGGACAAGAGAGGACTAGAAGAATTTCAACATGTCTTTCTGAAGCTTCACCTAAGGTGTTTCACTTCTCTGTTCTTTGCTTCTTTTGTTAGATGTCAGGAAGTGTAGGTGTAAAGAATGTTTATTCCATTTCCACATAACCAGACTTTGAATTCAGGGCATTTCTGGGATGATTTTAATCTACAATGACTACTTAATTCACTCATATATTTACAGGTGTAATATATATTACACCCATATAATTCCCCATATATTTACAGCTTACAGGCATTACATCCATTGCCAGAGTATCACCCAGATATTTTTTAAAGCTTTAATTTGCTTCAATTCCAAGTAGTTTCTCTAGGATCTTTAAAATACTTGTCTCTAAATGCAGTATCTCTGTCTTTAAATAATCATGTAAAATGTAAAGTGTTTGGAAGACGACTGGAAATATCTGGCTTTGATGGTCTTTTTTTTTAAACTTGTGGCACTATGGAAAGAAAATTGCTCTTTACTAGTATAGCTCATTCCTATTTAAGATTAGCCAGATAAAGGGAATAATTTTCTGAAGACAAAGGGGTACTCATGGAAGAAAATAAAAACAAGGGGGAAATAACTGATGAAGGAGGAAGAAAATATGTACCTGAGTAACTGGAGGGAAAAACACAATAAGAAAAGTTCTAGTGAATCTCTATCTCAAACTTCTAGAAAGAGCTGTGAAAATTCAGACAGTGGGTATACAAACTCATTGAACTCATGCCTCTGATACTCAGCAGTGAACAACTTTAGGTAGTTCTGGAGCGTGTCATGGAGTCACCCTTGAGATCACCTAGCTGGATTCATGCCACACCATGTTTTGTGGGATATTTTGAGTTTCCCAATCACTGAAAATGGACTAGGAATGAAGACATGAAGGAGATCACAAAGCCAAATCAGACAAAAAGAGGTCTCCCTTTTGAGAGTGCAGAGGTACACTTAATTTAAACTTACATGCTTTTCCAATTTTAAATGCTAAAACATCACCAATTTAAAGAAAATGGCAGATTTAGTTCCTCACAGGACAACTTACTAAATATTGCCTTCAGAATGAAAATAATATAGCTGATCCTATGTTATTTACCCATTGTTTTTAACACTATTTCCTCAAATCCATTTTTACAACACAAAATTGGTATTTGTTTAACTCACAGACATTTGACAAGTATATCTGTAGTTTGCTCACTCTCATGTACTAAGACGGAGGTTTTAAGCTTTTTAAAAGTTATTATTGATTCATTTTACTCATTTAAATTTACAGTATTTTTTCTTCTATTATGCCTGTATGTGTTATGTGCTGATTTGACAACATAATTCACTGACTTCCACGGCTGCTTCATTTTTCTACACTTAATTATCCAACCCAACTAAAATTAACTTTTCAAAATAGCATTTCTTCACATGCCAGTTATAAAACCGACTACAAAGAAAGTTCTATACATTTTGGTGGATAATATACTTCAGGCCAAACTGTTTAAACTGATGGAGACTCATTACTATTATATTTAAACATCTTAGGTTTTTCTCCCATTTGTCTTCTTTATGTAACTTCTTTTTCCTTAGTAAAGTCTCCGATGTCACCATCTTTACCCTCATTTTCCAGGAAATGGGACAAAGCAACTTCTGTTGAAATACAAAATCCCTTACTTGTCACAAGTGTCCATCAAAACATTGCCTTGTTGATCTCTGCTTGGTTTCGGTTTTCTTCACATTCTACGGAAGTTCTTTATTAAGGAATTTTTATTTTAAAACTTTATCAATTAATATATTTGTTAAGAAATCACCAATTGGACTCATCCCCTCAGCATTAGCTTATTCATTCATCCATTTGCATTTTGCCAGGGCTAATAGGCAATATTTGCACATTGGGCAAAAGTTACCATCCCAGGAGCCTAGCTTCCTCTGGATATTATGAGGTATCCAACATTAACGAGAATGCTTCTGGGTTCTGTGCCTGGGGAGGCACAGCTGCCAATCTGTGTAGTACTAAACTTTGGGTTTGGACTGGGGCCCCCTATTACATGGACAGGACCAATCTTTAAGCATACAGCACAAAGCAGCGTTTCTCAGTACTTCAAACTTGGGGGTAAGAGACTGGTGCAGCATTATAATGGATATCCTAATTTAATTAAAGAATTATTATCATATAACTACAGATCACAACATAAGCAAAATTTGGAGAAAACATGGTATTTAATTCTATCTTTAAACATTTAAAAATTATGTGAAACCCCTAGAGGATTTTTGATTTGGTAAAGACAAAAACTATTGTAAACCATATGCAATTTGGCCTTTAACTGATTTTAATATTCACCATAGAAACAATACATGCATTAGTATATAGATTTTTAAAAAGTATAGGGACCGGGTGCGGTGGCTCAAGCCTGTAATCCCAGCACTTTGGGAGGCCGAGATGAGTGGATCACAAGGTCAAGAGACTGAGACCATCCTGGTCAACATGGTGAAACCCGGTCTCTACTAAAAATACAAAAAATTAGCTGGGCATGGTGGCGCGTGCCTGTAATCCCAGCTACTCAGGAGGCTGAGGCAGGAGAATTGCCTGAACCCAGGAGGCGGAGGTTGCGGTGAGCCGAGATCGAGCCATTGCACTCCAGCCTGGGTAACGAGAGCGAAACTCCGTCTCAAAAAAAAAAAAAAAAAGTATAGGTAATTCCCTATACATCTTAAAGTTCACTTAACAGAAGTCTGGATGCCCATCTAAAGTCATGTTGGATCTGATGATGTATTTTTAATGGCATTACTTATTTGTCCTAACAACTGAAAGACTTTTGTTTTCTTTCTTTCTTTCTTTCTTTTTTTTTAGGGAAATCTATCTGGTACTCAACTAAAACATCATGGGGGTGGTAGGAGTTTTCATTTCCAAAGCTATCACAAGCCAAAAAGACTTACTGAATGCCATTATGTCAAACCCGTTTAGAATCAAAATCTCAACTTCCCCCGAAAGTTACTGAGTTTTATATGGACAAGGTGTTCCACTTAGTTGCCTATCTTGAAGAAAAAAAGGAGAGGCTCGCATTGATTTGAGAAATATCTCTCCAGTTAGGTGTTTTGTGATTTTATAAAGATTGAACTTCCCGGGGTTGGTTAAAGAATAATATGGCCCTGATAAATCACTGATATGCAGAAAAAGAAAAGAAATCTGTACGAAATCTCTGTATTTCTGAACCACCAATGGGTAAAGAAAACAGGGCAGGCCTTTTCTTACACACATGCCAAAAATCAGGTTACTCAAACTATGTAGTGATAATGGCTGCTGAATGTTGTATAAGTAAATATTTGTTATGGGGCCTACATGGTAAGAAGGAAAAGGGCTTGTTCATTTTACTTTGGACTGTTCCTTGGGTTTGAATAGAAAATCAGACTGAGAAAGCTCAACACTTGGTCCTAGACCCGCAGACTGCTCAAGGGAAAAAGGACTAGCTCTTGTAAGGTCAGACCGGGTTTGGGCCAATCAGTTGCAGAGAAGTTGCTCTTCGAAGCACTGTTGGCATTTGGGAGTTGCTGTGACAGCCTACAGGGAAAGATTTCATTCTTCTTTAACTTGGTGGCCGGCCTGCAAGCTACTGCGGGAGTCCTTTCCCCTTAATCCATACTGTTCAATTGTCATGAAAGCTTGTAAACAGGAGCCTCCATCAGTTACCTCAGAGTGGTTTGAACAAACTAACATCATAACAAGAGTGTTTATGGAAAAATGCTTAAGCACTGAAGCAGAAAGGGCTTAGCACTGATCAGACCTCTCTTCCACCTTTATTCTTCACTGTTCACATTGAAATGCAAATACCAGCGCAGGGTTTCCACTGGCGTGCCACTCACAAATTGAAAAGCAGTTTTTATCTATGCAAATGTAAGCATGGTAATTGAAGTTAATCAATCAATGCTAGCTTTCACTAAAACCTTGAACATGATTGAATAAAGTAATTATCATTCAGCAGAAAATGATGAAGTTGTAGACAGCATGAACCTTATTAAAGGAGGATTTTGAGTCACAATGGCTTAATTTAGCTAACAGCCCAGCCTTAGCCCAAGCAACATACTACTCTTGCTGCCTAGAATTGTTTTACGATTAAAAAACAACAACAACAATAATGGGGGTGGGGGAAGGCGAAGGTAAGGCTAAAGTAAGGGCTTTTAAAAATTATTTTTATAGTGCTTACATTAATAAAAAGTACTTGTCATGCTAGAAAAGAGAAGCCATAATTAACATCTTTTAAAAAAGCTCTAAATGTATCAGTGAACAAAGATTGCTATGACAGTTTTGATATGCCCAACAGCAGTAACAGCCTCTTACTGCCA